>NC_056735.1:617775118-617947618 GCF_019279795.1 Protopterus annectens | reverse complement strand
CCGTATATTTTTCATCCTTCTGTTATAATTCTTAAGTCTACGCCCACTCAGATTTTACCTTATATGAAATCTGCAAATGTATAGATTTAATTTCTGTACTGTGAATACCTTCTTTATCTAAAGATGTACAATTTCATGTATTATATAGTATTCAATTTTTTTTGCTTTGTATGCCATATTATGTACTGAAAACTTTCTCTTATGTACATTTCTCTTTGTATGCCTAAAATTGCATTTTAAACTATGCTATTCTCCCTATGCATCCATAGACTTTTTTAATATGTTCACAGTTGTGTATTTGAACTCATCTTTCCCTAAAGTATCATATGACTAAGACTGCGTCATGTGTTCCATTGTTACCTTTATTAGTGTCTAATTAAGACTTTAGCATGCTATATTAACTATACTTGAAAATGATTTTCTACACCAGGTATCATGAACTGATTGATTTTACTCATTTTGCCTCCTCCTGCAAGAAAATGAGTGAATTAATAATTGATTTGATAATTGCGGACATGGCAAGTTACTAAATAACTTATTATATTAGTATACTGCTGCATACCGTACTATTATATAACTTATATATTGTACAATAAGCTGAGATCAATGACAGCTTCAACCCCAAAACTACTTACCTTATTTAACAAACTAAAAGTAATAGAAGACTCTTTCTCAATCATGACCGCCAAAACTGGGAATCCATCCATAAATATATAACAGAATCATTATCCGACCCTACATTCCAGAGGGAGTATAAAGTCCACCTCCTCAACCAAACAAAATGTAAATGCTTAATAAAGGCAGTATTACTTAAACTGTAAGCATATTAAACTGCACACATTGTCAGTGACAAGTAGACTGCATGCAGGATCATAGCTGTCTCATCTAGTGTCCAGAGCCACTCCATGATCTGCAGTACCCTCAATTCTACCATGAGGAGAAAAAAATGTCTGTTTCCTGATCTGACTGACATTACTTATCTAAGTATCAGCAAGAACAGATCCATTCTGCTCTATTCTGTGCCCATCCAAAAAAAAAAAAAAAGAACTTCATTCCCCAGTTTGGCAGTCTTCATGTCTTCATTTCTCTCCTAATGAGTGCCAGATATACTGTGCCGTTCAACCCTCAACTCAAATTAAGGAACAGTGGAGCAAGGAAAAATAGGTCTTCTAATTCTTTATGCCCACCTAGCTATGTTTCTGACTACTTACATAAAACAACTGAAAGACTTACATATGTTAGCGACACCTAATTTTCTTAAGCTAATCTTCATATTTTTATCAATGTCCTTTGCATCACCTTTTGACAATATTACATAGTTTTTTAGCAATGCAGTACTATTTATCAATACAATATAATTTATTTTCCTACCACTCATTCTTTTTTTTTTGCATTATTTTTTAATATTTGTTCAATATGTATATTTTATATCTTTGTATTTAATTTCCGGTGCTGAGCCTGAAGATCCTCCACTGAGATAAGAGTTCTACCCCAGTTAACAAGTTCATGCATGAATAAATAAATGCCTAAGTAGGTTCCTACAGTTAAGTTAACAGTCACTCTGAATGAAGCAGAAATGCAACATGCACACAGTTTTGTTTTACAGTTCAGTAGCCCCTCTGTGAACAGATTAGAAGGTGAAAGTAACATTTGCCTTCATTGACAAACTGAAGAAAGCATTGCAGCTGTTAAAAAAAGAATCTCAATTACTTTTGACAAGGGATACAAAAAGCCAGAGAAGCATTATTTGTACTGTAACTTGTTAATTTGGCATATGTACTACAGCCATTTGTTTTATGTCCTTCATCCACTGCCTTTCATCTTGTATTCTCTTATTTCATCATGTATTAGAGTGCTTCGGAGGCTTTTCCCCTGGTTGGGAATGTGGAAGGAACAAGTTCAAATTCATAAAGTTTGTAATTCATTAATACATACTTAAGTACTCCAAGTAAATCAGCTTGAATTATTGTCTGTACATTTTTTTAAGCTGTCAAAGAGAAGTCCAACATCCAGATGTGCTGTACATTTTTCACTAATTATGAGGCTGTAAATTAACAAAAGAATAGTAGCAGTAGTGGATGTTGAACTGTTTTCCTAATCCTGATGCATTTATACAAATTGAAAAATTACTATGGAGCAAGGTGATTGTTGGCTGTATCATCTGCAGCTCATGTTTTTGTTATGTGAAGCTTTTAGTACGTGCTCCTTTTAGGTACCCTGCTTTTAGAACATGCTCTTTTTAGACGCCCCACTGTAGATAACCCTGTTAGACAACATTTGTGGCCTAAGATGAAAAGCAATCCGAGTGTCAAACAACAGCCAGCACACAAAATAAGGAAAATATGAGTTTTAGTAAGTTTCAACAGTCACAGGCCAGTTTCAGCCAAAGGCCTTTATCAATGTTTGACACTCGGAGTGCCTTTTTGAGCAGTTGCACCTGCCATCCGAGCAGAAGATTGGGTTGTTGGTTCTAAGATGAAAAGCAACCACCATGGGCAAAGCACAGTAGTTTCATGTTAATCTAGCTAAGAATGCTCAAGAATCCAAGTGCTTAACACTACGAACACTATAAAACATATTGAAAACGTATTTTGTTGTATGTAACTAAATTTTGATGTTGAATATAGGTAGTAAAAATTTTGTGCAAAAGTGACTGATTTCGTGTTGTATCTTTCCTTCTTATAGCACTACAAAGCCTAGGATTAATATCTAGATTAAATTCCATCTAGTAGTTTAATTTTGTTACTTTTATTGACTGTAGGCAGGGCTCTCATGACCAAGTAAATGCAAACAGTAAACGGTAGTTTATGAAACTGATTCATAACTTGGATTTATCAAAATCAATACGGTAAAAATAGAAGCAGAAAGACTAAAGAGAGAAAACATAAATTTTGATTGTAGAACTGTCCAGAAACATTTATACTATAAGTCTGCAAATGTAGTCATTACAAAGGAAAAGCGGTCGTAATCTCTCATGTTCAAATTTGGCTGAAGGCTTGGATTAGTGGCTCCCCTACACATACTCGAGGTGAAATTGCTTGAGCATCAGTAGCTTGCAGAAAACAAAGATAAAGAGCATAATGCTGAATGCTTTTACCCATAAGAAATCATTGCTGGTGTGATTTCTAATTATGTGGCAGCAATGATTCACTTCTTTTGGGATATTCCTCACTTCTTTGAGTTGATGTGATGTTGGTATATATAAATATGGGGTATGCATGTCTGTGGAGGAGGGGTTGCAAAAAAACAAGAAAAAAAGGAGTTTTTCACATTTTGGATTTCAGGCTTTTTTTGTTCTTTTGTAATGTCGACTTTCAGGAAGTCAGCAGATTCCTAGTAGAATCTGGATTAGTTTAGTCTCCATTTACTATGCTGTTTTCCAGATGAAGGTAAGATCATGCCTTCTTCCACTGCAGCAAGTAATGTGTACCCTTCTGTCACAAAGTTGTTACCGATGCATAAAGTTTGGGTTTGCACTTATTCTTCTTTTAGAGTTGAAAGTGAAAGTCTCTAAACAGATATAATAGAAGGCCCAGCCTTTTTGTCCTTCCCAAACAGATTAATAGTTTTATAAAACCGATGACACTCACGGATTACTTTGTTACAGATAGCTTTATTAGGCAGTAAGGCTGAAGCATCAAACAGTGATTCATTTCTATCATATATATATTTTTACTGGCATTTGTTTGTTTATTTATTCAGTCAGCCATGTTTAGAAGGTGGCCTCATTCCAGATTTATTGGGTAGATAAGATAAATATACAAAGAAATAGTGCAAAAAGTTATTCACTGATGGGTATGCAAGCAACTATCATCACATTAAAGATTAATTTATAGAAAACCCTACAGAATGGATAACATCTTACATCCTTGAAAGTGTATGACAAGTTTGAAATAATGTTAGATACAGGTTTTATATTGTTATAGCTGATGAGTTAATATTAAAAGCATTTAAAGAAAAAGGTTTTGCTAAGTATGATGTTTAATTGTTGTAAGTTCTCAAACAGTTATTTGAATGTCTTTTTTTGGTACCTTAAAAGATTTGCACAGTTTAAAGCAAATGAAATTATACTTCAAATTTTTGGCTAGCTTTCATGTTATGAATTTTCTGTTGTTGTGTGTTATTCAAAGCATCACAGAGGGTTTCATTTCATACACATCTGTTTGTAGGTATCTTAGTTTAACATTTTATAACATGTTAGAAATAATACACTGACAACCACTATAATTGTCCCATCCATTACATTGACATGTACGATAATGTTTCACACTTCCAGATCTTCCCCAAGCGGTACATCCTTAAATCCCATATGTAAAAGTTTTTTTTTTTTTTGTTTTACTTGTTTGTAATCACAAAAGTAGTGTATTGATTTAAATTTGCATTTACTTTTTATGATGATTTTAATGGCAATTAATGATAATTGCTGGTGAGTTTGTTCAATGTTTTGTTTTTAATATTCATTATATATGTATATATATATCTGTATATCTTTCTCTGTCTCTCTCTCTCTCTCTCTCTCTCTATATATATATATATATATATATATATATATATATATATATATTTATTTTATTTATTTAACATTTGTTTACCAGGAAAGTCTGCCTTGGAACAAAGCCAATTTCCTGCAGCGGCCTGGGGAGAAACACTCCAGATACATGTCTTTGTAATGTGGGAGGAAACTGGAGCACCTGGAGGACACCCACATGGATGCAGGGAGGACATGCAGACTCTGCACAGAAGGCACTCCCACCGAGAATCAAACCAGAGAACCTCTTGCTGTGAGGCGACAATACAACCTCTGCACCACTGCGCCATCCTATATATATATATATATATATATATATAGATATATATATATATATATATATATATATATATATATATATATATATATATATATATATATATATATATATATATCGTTGGGGGTGTGTGGGTTATGGCCCCCCTAATTTTGCTTTTATATTGTTAGCTTTCAGTGAAATGAGATTCATAAATATAAAAGCTAAGTAGGTGGGGGGCTATGCCCCCTCCCAGTGTGCGGGGCTGTGCCCCTACCCCTAACTCTATATACTAACTCCAGGATCACACTACAGTAAAGAAAAGGGCATATACATTTTATTTGCCCAACAGTACTTACATTCAATGAAATGTGATTCAGTGAAATGAGTTTTCAGTGATTTGAGCTTTCAGCGATTTTGTGTGTGTGTGTGTGTGTGTGTGTGTGTGTGTGTGTGTGTGTGTGTGTGTGTGTGTGTGTGTGTCTGTGTATGTGTGTGTTACAGGAGGTTCTGGGGTGGGACTGGAGGAGCAGAAGCCAAGAAAACAACCCAGGACTAGGAACTAGTTTCATATTAATAAGTTGTTGTGTCTTTCAGCTTTTCCTGGTTAGGGGTCACCACAGCAGAACTCCGGCCTGCTAATGATTGGTAGTTGATTTTTACATGCCGAGTTACCAGCCCTGATGCACAACCTTCAACGAAGGTACACCCATTCACGCATGTCTCCACGCAGAGGACACTCTAGCTGAGAATCGAACTGGACAGCGTCTTACTGTGAGGTGACAACGGTACCGCAGCGCCACCACCACGGGTCTTTTCATAATAATATGTGGTATTGATAATAATATTGTAGGACCTTATCATATGCAGTTTGGACTTTCCTGATAATTTTTTATTATGTAAAGTCATTGAAAATGCAATGTTTATTGAATATTTTGACTACTCAAACAATGAGTAAATATACCTAAATTGTAATCTACAATGTTAATCAAAATAGTCTGGAAGAAATAGTACAAATCCATCTATAGATGACGATATCTTAGATGTTACATTGACAAATGTATTATTTTTTTCTTCCCCACTCAAAGTTATTCCCTTTGTAATTAGAACATATAGATATATCATCATGTGTATCCTAAATATTAAATCAGTCTTGTTTTCATTTTAAATAAGTCATAGCTCTAGACTTTACTGGGGCGAATTAGATTACATACTTTTGAAAACATAACTATGGCATACATTGCTCAGTGACCCCAATAAATCTGTTTACAATGAACTACGATCACAACCAGGTTTATTTGTGGACAAGAGACGGATGTCAAGAAATTCACCTCATGGGTAGAATAAAGCAAAGCTTTTGACATTCTTCATAGATTGTATAACAGCCAAGTTATAGTCAGAAAGAGAGTAACAATCACAATCCTTTGTAGCACAGAGCTTTAGCTGTACAAGTTACAAAAAAGTGTGGCAGCATAAAGGGTTTTACATTATTAAAGGCAATAAAAAAAAAAATTAGCGCTGCCAGCCGGATGACATCCACAATCCAAGTGCCAGTGGCTTTCAGAGCTGTTAGATCCTTCAGTCTGCCATGCTACCTTTCTTTTTGCATGAAGTGTGTAGCAGTTTTGAAAGATATTTTAAAGTCTTAGTCCTGTTCTGTGGGGACCTTCACTAAGTGCTGTTCTGCACTACAATGAATCTAGACTTTAATTGCATGAAGTTGAATAACAAAACTTTTTCAAGCACCCTTTTAAGATTAGAAATGTGCTTAACAAAACTGTGTTTCTCCAACTTCAGAACATAATTGCAGAATTCCTCATGCCCCAAATGCATTATGCTATGTTGTTAAGTTCTACATTCATGAGTTTGTTAGACAGATGTTAATACATTTTAAAGCCTTATAGTATGATAGTATAACAACATGATTATTTCTCCTTGTGATTGTCTTTGCATTAACAAAAAATACTTTGACAGTATGATTCATTTCTACAATATGACAGAAGCACGATGGGGGTAGCATCAGCGGAAGTATGGATGGTGATGCAGCCATTGTTACCAACTAGCAAAGCAGATGGGATAACTTCAGTGTCTGCTTGTCTGTAAATGAAGTTTAAGTACTCCCATCATAAAGCAAAACAAAAGGCAGAAACAGAATATTCCAACTAGGATTAAACAGGAAATGTTGAAGAAATATGATGTTAAAATAAAGGTTTATTGCACCGAAACCATATTGTTGCTCACGGTCAAATGCTCCTACAAGAGTGAAGAAGTAAGATGTTTGAACTATATCAAAGTATCTGATGAATCTAACAAAAGCACAGAAACCTTATTCCTGACATGAAGATCATTTTCATTTGTTAGATAAGGAAATACAACTTAAAGAGGACCTGGTTCTTGAAAGCATCATCTGTGAGCATGCAGAATACATTCTTGTGGAGCTAAAAGCAAGAGACAGTCAGTCAATAATACATGTTAGTATGACTTGAAAGGCATCATGGTAGTAGTTCAAACATTTTAATCAAAGTTGTGATGTGAAAAGTGTGAGAAAACATGGTGAGGCTGCTGGTGCTTTAAGACGCAGCTGAATTCAGTATAAGTTTAGTTTAAGAAGCTATTACCATCAAAAAGTTTTCAACCAAGATAAAAAATGATTGTCATAGAAAAAATGCCCAAGCAAGGTTGCTTCACAAAAAAAAAAAAAAAAAAAAAAAGTTAAAAAAATCCTCTTTACTTAGTTATAGGCCAGTGAAGAGGACTCTGTGTTGTTAGGTTCAAATGCCTCTGGTTATTTCAAAGTGAAGCCAATCCTGGGGCACCACTCTAATATTCCAAGAGTGTTTAAGCAACAGAAAGTTATCAAGGGCAACTTATTTGTATTGTGGCAGTAGAGCAAGAAAGCCTGTTCATATCCAGTTCTGCAAGAAAACATACACAAATGTTTCACCTGTCTGTCTGCTTATGGTCTTCCACCAACAGATTGATAATCAACTGCTAAAAAACTGTCATGTAATTTTCCACAACACAAAAATTAACAAACTTGCCATCCCTACTTATTAAATACACCCAGAATGATATCACCCCTAATGTCACTGAATACAGGTACCTCAATTTCAATCTGGATCATTCCTTAACAATCAGGACCCATACTAAAAACTGAAGCACCAATATCAGAGTATCAGAAAATTCAGTTATGTTATATAAATATTTGGGACAAATTTTACAATTCTTGTTCAACTAGAGATCTCATTTCTAGGAATATAATCCTGCAAAATATGATATTTTAGTGAACAAAAATGTATAAAACAGCATTCACTAAAAAAAAATATAAAACAGAGATATAAGTATTTTAAGTGGGCAGAGCCCATGCTGGGGGCTGTGTCCCTAGCATTTTTTTTATTTAATATAGTCAATTGTAAAGTTGATGTACCACTAGAGAATAATACATTATTCCAGTTTTGCAAGGATCTTGAATGTTACTGTTTACAATATAACCCCTCTTCAAACTGTATGGTTCCCAGAACTTTTTTGCTCTGCATTATCAATGATTTAAAAAAAATCAATGGAGAATTTTCTGTGCATAATTTCTGATTTTTGGTATTTCCTTTATCTTGTGCCTTTATGTTACAATTGATAAAGTGAGTAGCTGTCTGATATTTAGATGTTATTAAAGGTAAATAACTGATCAATAATAACAAAAAGAAAAATAATATCACAAAGAGCAGACTTAATTTTCTGTACCGTGGTATCTAGTATTAGTTTATTGGTCAGAGATCAGCATTTTTCTTATCCACCATTGCTTTGAGGAAAGTATTGTCTAGGCATGTGATCTAGGAGATCATTGAAGATTCTGGTTCATTTTTTCTGTTGCCCCAAAGCACTGTCTGGTAACTCAGTAGACAAATGGAGGATGACAGAATCAAACCTTAGACCATAGGAATTAGTTCATTGACTGCTAATAACCTTAACCATTAGTGGTAACTGCTAGACTAAGTGGGAACTGAGTATTGGGGGAGCAAAACGCAGAGTTACAGGATGAAACTTATCAGTTCATAGCCTTAACCCTCTGTATTAATTGCAAGGGTAATTTTCACACAAGATAACAAATGCTGAATAAATGTAATACAATAAATATACCATTATGACATTGATACATAACAGAAATGTTACTGTGCAATGCAGGATAGCAGACTGGGGCTCTAACATCAAGGTATCAGTAGTATGCTTTTGTGGGTCATGACCTGATTTTGAGGCTATTAAAAATGTCTGGGCTGCATGCTTATAATTATGGACTCCAGATTATTTGTTTTACATTTGTTGACAAATTTTACAATAGAAATATAAATAAGTATATTAAGTAAGCTATATAACAATATATACACATTTTTTTTATCAATCTGTAAGGTATATAGGAAAAATGGTAACTTTTGCTGTTGTTATACATCAAGTTTGAGGGAGAGCGATGGGAGGCATGACTTATTAATAGTTGTGTGAGGTGGTTGCGGTTCATGGTAAAGACACCAGGGATCGTAGAGGTAAGGAAGGCTAGTAAGTGCTAAAGGTGGAGAGAGGAGGAGGTTAGTATTGCAATTAAAAATGAATCCCCCATTTTAGCTAAAATAATGTCTGGATATTTTTACTATTATAGCCCCAACAGCCTTTTTTACCACATCCGGAAGTCAGCGTAACTTTGGGTTGGTCGACAAGTGATAAAAAACTAAAGTCCTGAGTTGTTAATGAGCTGCTTCCTGTGCCTATGCTATAGGGTTTTATTCCTTCCATCTTTTTTGCCCTCTATGTGAGTCTGAGCAAGCTGTTTAAACAGGCAGTGCTCCCAGGTTATGATTCAATCATTTGGCTTAACTGGGCAACAAATAGGCAAAATGTTACAATTATTATAAGCAGAAGCATGTTATATTTTTATGTTCAACACATTACATCTAAATGGTCATAACAATGACTTACAGTTTAAATATTTATTGTGAGTCATAAATATTTATTTTATATGCATAATAGTCGCTCTGTGTTTTCCTACATAAAAGGACTGTGATACAGATTAGTAACACACAAACTGGTGATAATGGTTGTAAAGTCTTCGGACTGATGAATAGGAAGTATCAAAAATCATTGCATCTATAGAAAAAACAAACATGTTTATTAAAGATTAAGTGTAAGATTATAACATAAAATATATTTATTTTATTCATTTATCCTTTGTTGACTAGGTTAGTCCCACTAGATTTCAGGGGAGACATAAGATGAAATTTCTACTACAAGGGGAAATTTGGCTAAGGAATTGGGGAACTTTTCCAACTCTTTTCAATAGATACCATGAGATCTTTTACATCCGCTTGAAGTACCACCAAATCAAGCAGATGGGGGTTCTTTTTTCAAATATCATCCAAAAGATAATGCACCCCCCCACCCCTGTCCAATGTTGCAGTGCAGTGTCAGCATTCCAGTCATCTGGAGTGAGAAAAGAACCCCCAGCCATCTGGTCTTCCAGCACCAAAAATGAGTGTGCTGGCTGTTGCACCACTGCTACTACTTTTTTTTCATAACAAATAGTAAGAAAGTTTTGTATAATTAAAAATAAACAAGAATGGACAGCAAATCTGAAATTTAAGTTTCTATGATAAACACTAATTATTTAGGAAGTAGGTTCAAACCTGAACTGTGCAAGGATTGTTTAATCCCCAAAAAGGACATACATTTTCTGGAAATGCTGCTCTGAGGCCTTGCTCTGAATAGTACAGTATTTATAAGAAAAAGTACAAGACATTCAGTTCAACAAGGCCAGTATCTCTTCCAATTAGGGTAGCAGAGGTGTTTGCATGGTTTCATACATAAAGCTAGCAAAACAAATAAGGATATGAATGTTGAGAACTGTATTTTATATATATGCTACAGGCAATTCCTGTTTCCTTTTCTCACTTTTTAATTTTTCCTTTATGAAATATTCCTTAACTACTTTTAATGTGCATTAGTAACGAAGTGTTTTATGCAGTTTTAGTAATGTTTTGTAAAATGTCATAAAGTTACTGCTCTTCTACAAAATATGTATTGTAAGCAGGTAGGTAGTATTCTAAGAGCCTATGCTACATGGAACCAGAAGAGGAGTCTTTTTTGAAAAATGAAGATGCTGTTCTACAAATTAAAAGAAGTTTATCATTACATTATAGAATGCTATATTACTTATAAAAATAAAGCAGATTATTTTTTAAATGATACTGGTAGCAATGTGATTATTTAGCTATGGAGCCAAACCATAACCTTGACCATATGTCAGAGTTTTTACTAAACCACAAAAAGTATATTTATTTTGCAAGCTAATGTGACCAATTTAAACTGTTAAGAGAATGTATTCAGGTTCTTTTCTGTTGCTGTTTTGAAGAAACGCAAACGGTATTTTGTGACAGATATTTTGAAATAAGATGAAATTAATCTGTATAAAGTTTAGCAACAAACTTAACAATTCAAAGAGACTATCATTATTGAGTAATAGGGCAGTACAATTATATATATCATTACAGAATGTGTTCTGTACCCCTGAACATATGAATCAGAGCATCTGTTTTCCACAAGCCTTTAAGAAACTTTTACTATCCACTCTGTTTCTCCTTGGAGCATATTTGTAATGCTTAAAGATTCTATTACTCATACTTGAGTTCCCATATAGCCACAACACTGTCATAGAAGTGTACTATCCAATTACAGTTGTTAGAAAAAGCTGAAGTTCTTTTTTGAGTTTTATAAAAACACACATTGTTTTTATCAGCGAAAGTTTGGCTCTGTAATCAAGATCTTTAGAAAATAATTTCAAAGGCTACTGTTCAGATTTTATGAGTTTATTCTGCGCATATAGGCAAGGCTTTCAGGAAAATGTTTTATACCCATCATTGCTTTGAGGAAAGTATTGTCTAAAAGATAGCAGGTTGGCTGAGTTAAATGTTGACCACACTGATTAGTTCTGGTCTGTTTTTAATTGGTTTAATCAGATAGGAATGTTGGAGCCTTTCCTGCATTTTTAAGCTAGTCTTTCCAAAAACAGCAGTAGCAATTACATCTGCAAAGCCGTGTTTCATGTTACTCAGGTATAGTCATTTCTTCCTTAAAAATTTTATTAACATTTATATCAAAGCATGTTTTTAAATGTTTTAAGAGAGTCAACAAGAGATGATTTTTGTTCCATGTCTTAGGCGTGTTCTTTTATGTCTCAGAAGTGTTCCTCTAATGAATTAGATTTGTTGAAAAGTATTTTTGGAAATTATAGTAAGGAACTATATCATGAACCATATGCATGTGTGATGCAGTCTCACTGACAAAGCACATTCAAGTTGCTATCATTCTGATTTTGAGAGATGGTAAGATCAGCATGATATTTAGATGGAAACCCTACAACACTGAAAAATAATCAATAAACACTGAGAAACTATAAGCCTCCAACTCATTTTTCATCTTATAAATCAGACAAAATAAGATGCCTTTCTCAGTGTGTCAACCTGACTGATCAGTGGCAATGAAACATTTACAGTCTGATGACCCGGCAAATTGAATTCTTTCATTTACACATCAGAATGTTCAGGTCTGTATGAATGACAATATGCAGCCATTTGTAAAATGATAACTTTTGAAGTGGAAAGTATGTTTTTTGCATATACAAAACATTGTTTTGACAGTAAAACATAATGTACAGGTATTTGTAAAAAAATATATCCTGTGTATGGCATTAATATAGAATTCTTTCATAACAGTATGATTAATCTAGTCGTCCCACAGTTTTGTTAACAGAAAACCCATGATCTTTGTGTAGTTGGCAATACAGTTTATTACATATACCACTGATTGTCACAGATTAATATAGTACTAAATTGATATGTTGTTACAAAGGTACTGTGCAAGGTACTGTGACAAGAAATTCTGATCTCTAAAATCATAAGCATAAGACCTGAGCAGAGAATTGCTTAGGGGTGCTTAACAAAAACTTGTTAAGCTCCTTTCTGGCATCAGAAAGATTAACAAGCTTGTCTTGTTCCCCACTTTTGAAGTATAATTATGGTGCTTCATGCCCTACAAGCCACTAGTACATCAGCATTGCACCTTTATGACTACTTAAACAAGAACAACAAATGTATGTATATATATATATATATATATATATATATATATATATATATATACTCTTTCAGGACACAGACAATCAATCAGATTTTATTCTCTGTTAATGATGCCATAACAAAACTAGATTTCTTGATAAGTAAATATTTATGACTCACAATAAATATTTAAACTGTAAATCATTGTGAAGTCCATTTGGATATAAAGTGTTTGACATAAAAATATAACCCGTTTCTGCTTACAGTAACTGTACCATGAGATCCAGATATAAGTACATGGTGGGTTGGAGATGTTGTTGTGTCTTTCGGCTTTTTTCCCGGTTAGGGGTCGCCACAGCAGAACTCCGGTCCACTTATGATTGGCAGTAGATTTTTATGTGCTGAGTTGCCGGCCCTGATGCACAACCTTCAACGAAAGTAAGCCCATTCATGCATGCCTCCACACAGAAGATGCTGTAGCTGAGAATCAAACAGGACATCTTACTGTGAGGTGACAATGCTACCGCAGCACCACCACCGCAGTGGTGGGTTGGAGATACAAAATAAAATAAAATCTAAGCAGACGAATGGAATCCTAAAAAATTATTTACCACAGATATATTTATGAAAATGTGACATATGCCCCTTAAATGCTCCAGAATCATTATTCTATCAGTCAAAAAGTCTGTCCTATATAATACTGGGACCCCGTAAACAATGTTTTACACGTGTGAAAATGGTACTTGTGTCCAGTAATTTTATGTTGAGAAGGAGAATTCCTGTTGAGACACAGAGAGTTTCCCTTATTTGTGGGGAACTGTTGCTTGGTTGGTAAACGTGCTAGAATGAACAAAAATCCATTAAATGAGAAGACATTTGATAGGCTACAGTTAAAAATCTGTTTAGGATACAATCTAAAGCAATGTTACTTAACAAATATGGCAATATTTCTTGACAATATGAACAAATAATGCTTCAATAAAAGAAGCATACCTGTCATAAAAATGATAACCTCCCTAATATAGACATTATTTTGTTACTGCATCTTGTAAATACATTGACTCTGCCAGTGAGAAAATGATCTTATTTTTGGTTTTAACATCTTTTAAAAGTACCTCTAAGAATAGTGGAGAACATAATGTATTTTTGTAAGTTAAATATTAGGTTTAAAACTTTGAACACACCCTCTAATGAAAGAATAGAAAAGAAGAAGATGATGATGATGGTCGTAATTATGATGATAATAATGATAGTGATGAAGGCCTAGAAGCTTTGAAATGCAAATTTGTATTGTGGGTAAATCCTACATGGTGAGGTTTTAGTGTAATGGTTCAGAGTGATAGTGGATGGTTTTCTTTACTTTGGATATTTACATTTGTGTGTTGGGCATCAGGCTGAGAAAGCTGACTTTAATGATTTAACATTCCTGGGTACATATTTTGGTTTGAATTTAGATGTGGGTATAATCATCCTTGGTGTCAAGATAAAATATGGAAAAAGAAAAATTTGCATATTTATCTTGAGGTGATCATTTCTGAATTTCTTATACAGGACACTAGCAAATTAGGTACACCAACTACGGTGAACTTTGGAATCTTCTCCAACTCTATGATGAAAACTCCAAATGTATGTATAACAGTATCACTCAAGACACTGATATAACAAGTAGCCAGACAAAAAGGCCTCTGCTGGCCTAGATAAATGCATAAATCTGGCACTCTCAACCAGTTCTAAACATAAGGGAAAGCTTAATTGCAAACCATCCTGGCAACAAAGAAACATAAATAAACTATACACAAAAGAAAAATATTCCTTAAAGTATACAGTGGACTAAACAACCCTCAAATTAAGGTTAATATCAAGGAATTGCCATATAATTAAAAAATTACCATTAGCAAAACCAAGGTAGTCCATGAACTTGGGTTATCACCAGAATCTAGGTATAATTACAAATCCTTCTTTAACAATGCCAGAAAACAATAATAGCAACAGACATTGTTCAGAACTTACTAAAAATGACTCTACAGTAGAGAGCTGACTAGCTGAACGTCAATTATTCAAAACGTCAGTTATCCAAACACAGCATTTCAAAGGTTTTGGGTAGGAAAAATAATAAACTCTGAATATGCAAACATTATATTTATTCTCTTGTGCATGTTTTTTGAGCTTGAAGCCAACTTATGTGTGAAAAATATTCTTTATTGTCCACTGGAATCTCTCAGTGGTTGAAAAGTGTATTCTCTTTGTGCAGAAAAAACAAGATTTTAGAAGTTGAAGTTTTTTTATCTGTTTCAATGTGTGTTTGATTATCTGAACAGTTTGATTATCCAAACTACCCTAAGTCCCAATTAGTTCTGAAAATCAGCTCTCTACTGTACTTAATCAGATCAATGAACATTGCCAGCAAACTAGCAAACAATCTCAGTGCAAACTTCATACAAGAGACAACTACCAAAAGCCTGCTTATTCCTTTAAAATTCTCAGACTCTATCTGCATCACTGAAGAACATATACTGAAGATGCTTTCCAAGACTAAATAAACATCCTCCTTGAGACCTAATAATATATATGGCTTCTTATGAAATAGTGTTAAAACAGGCAATGGCAGTATCATTTCTTAAACAGCTCAACCTGAGCCTAGGCACTGGCTTTGTCCCAGATGTCTGGTGCACAGCAGTTGTGATGCTACTTCCACAGGGTGGTCCTACCATTGACCATGGAAATTATAGGCCCATCAGTTTGACAAGTCTCATCTGCAAAGTTATAAAACATGTCATAACAGACTTCATAAACTATGATATTAAAAATCTTATCAGACTGGAACTGCAGCAATGAATCTGTTTAATTTCAATGAAAGGGTAACATAAAGTGTTGGCAATGGTCATGCTATACACACAGCATACCTTAACCTGGTCATAGTATTTGATACCATTCCTCATGCTATAATAAGCAAGCTACATGGAGTTCAAATAGACTACTCATGTAGTAAGATAGATAGCAAACTGACACTGAGGGAAGTGAGTTCTTTCTCAGAGTATGAAGGTGATGAGTGGTACTCTGCTGGGCTTACTACTAGGAAATCTGTAGCTTGGCATTTATTTTTTGGATCTCCATATTTCAAACCTCGATCTCCAGTAACCAAGATTCCAGATGTCTTTAAACTGAGTGTCATTCTCAAGTTCCCCTTTGATACTCAGGGCCTCTTCAATGAACTTACACTTGTCAATAACTAGTATACAGATAACAGACTCAAATTAAATACAAACAAGTGCAATATTGTCATGTTTGATATACAACCCCTCCTTCTCATCTATAGTATATACAATTCCCCATCTCAGAATGAGAATGTAGTTAGAGATGTTGGAACATGAGTTAATTCCCTCTCTTTTCATCATCTTCTTGTTGTAATGGTCAAAAGTCCTTCTACTTAGCATTGCCAATTGAAAAAGGAATATTGTCTTGATCTAAATCGATGGCATTAAGTGGGCCAATCATAGAAGACAATGCTCCCTTTGTAGTATACCTCATTAGAACAGCGATCTCCATGGACATTTTCAAACTCAGCCCAGGAGCAGTGAATGGTTAAGTAACTTGCTGAGACTTAATCAAACCTTGCATCACTGAACCACAGGAAATGACAATATTAACAGCCCTTTAATCCTCTAAACCAACCACCAGAGCATATCCAACTGTAAGAATCCCAAAGGTTCTTAACTAAAATGATTCATGGCATAATAACTCTAAACTATCAAAAAAAAAAAAAAAAAACGACTGGAAGCACTTGCAAATTCTATGTCTGGTATTTTAGGTTCATCCAAGCTAGTTTCATTTAAAGAGATTTGACAGATTAAACATGTCATCATTTTCTTAAACAGTCAATGAATAAAATAGGTGAAATTATGCTTACAGTTTCTTCTAACATAATAATATGGAAAGGCACCAAAATATGTTTGGTTAATAATATTCAGTGGAAGGTACAGGAATTTTGGCTGCACTTGTATTATTTGGGGGCAGCGCAGTGGTGCAGCGGTTAATGCTGTCGCCTCACAGCAAGAGGTTATCCGGTTCAATTCTCGGCTGGGGTGCCTTCTGTGCGGAGTTTGCATGTTCTCCCTGCATTCGCGTGGGTTTCCTCCGGGTACTCCAGTTTCCTCCCACATTCTAAAGACATGCTTCTGGAGCGTTTCTCCCCGGGCCTCCGCTGAAAACAGGATCTGTGGAACCTAGTCGGACTTTCCTGGTCAACAAATGTTAAATAAAATAAAATAAATAAAATTTTCTTTTCCTTTCTTTCTTTCCTTCCTTCTTTCTTTCCTTCTTTCTTTCTTTTTTTGTTTCTTTCCTTCTTTCTTTTTTATTTCCTTCTTTCTTTCCTCTTCAGCCATGACCAAGTAAGAAGTACAGGAGATGACACAGAAATTGTTTACACAATCACAATCATATATTACAGGCATTATTACTGAACAAACATAACATAAAATTATGTTGTTGCTAGACAAACATGAAATAACATGAGAACAGACAATACATTTTATTTTTTATGTACAAAAAATTACTTGCTGAGTACTGCTGTCCTTTAGTAAAAACTGGTGGATGTGGATGAAATGGAAGATGCAAGCACAATGAATCAAGGACAAACATTTTATATTTTTTAATAATTAGCATCCTTAAAGCATTCCATTTATTTCTGTGAGAAGAACATTAGAATTAAATGCTGCATTAATATGTCTTTAAACTTTTATAATGTTTATAAAGTTTATTTGTAGTTTTGTTCAAGATACAGCCGCATTAAAAGCTTCTATGAGCAGCACAGGATACTGGATGTATACACAAAGAGATTGAATAAGATGTTTTCGGAAATTACTAGAGTAGGATTACTTTTCCTCATTAATATTTTTCTTCAGTGTTATAATGGAGCATTTTATAGGTCAGAAGCTGGCATTTGGAAAGTACTGCTCAGAGGCACTGCCAACACTTAACACCTGAGCTTGTAATCGGCTTTTTGCTATTTTCATTTGGTTACAGTATTTATTTCATCATGGGAAGAAGGCTGTTTATTTCATACTGTATTATAAAACTGGTTGCTCAGGACTGCTACCCATTTTAAAGTGGATATACATCTTTTGGTGCAAGAGAACTTTGGGCAGCACACCATCACAGTGTTAGATGGCATTAGGACATAATGACCTCAAAATCAACATGTATTACTAGTCTTTATGGATGTAACTTCTGAAATTATCCTTTTTATTTGCAATTATCTTTTAATATATTGTTTGTAAAATAAATAAAAAATAAATAAATAAAAAATAAAAACATTCCTGGTATGGTGAATATTCCCTGGTATGATGAGTTAAACCTCAGTCATCATAACCATAACACTCCCACCTGATGCAAGGCCCAAATGGTTGTAGTATGTAAGAGCCACTGAAACCCTTTTTCTGAATCTTTCAGACATCAAAGGCATCCTCAAACAAATATAAACTACTCTAAGTTGTTAAAACCTCTCAATAGGTTATACTGTGGTGTGTTATTTTTGTTCTATATGGGTCTTGAGCTGGTATGATCCCCCTTGCCATCCCTATGTAATTCTTTGGAGAAATATTTCTTCTTGCTTCTAACTTCAACAATTTGTTGTAGCCTTTTCCAGCTTTGTTTAGTTTTTTTTTTTTCCATTTAAAATAATGTCTGTTTACTAATGATGCACCACACTGCATGGAATAGTTCCCTGTAAGCATTTGATGTTGCATTCCACCTGAGGATTTGACTTGCTCTGGGAGAAGGACCAGAACTGGTTTCCATAGGTTTATAGGTTCATAAGGCTAGTTATCCTTCGGGGCCATTTTAAGCATAGCTAATTTCCCAGAGGGGAAAATCATACCCTGTACTTTGTGTTTGAGAGGTAAACAGCTGTAACCATTATTTCAACCTTCCCCCAAATGAATGTTGTTGTTGTTGTTCTTCTGGCTTTTCCTGGTTAGGGGTTGCCACAGCGGAACTCCGGTCCGCTAATGATTGGCAGCAGATATTTACGGTGACGAGGTGCCAGCTCGACGCCCAACCTTCAACAAAGGCATGCCCATTCACGCATGTGTTTCGAAGGCCACTCATCTGCGGGGAGGACATGCAGACTCCACACAGAAGGTGCTCCAGCCGAGAATTGAATGGGAGAACTTCTTACTGTGAGGCAGCAATGCTACCGCTGCACCACCGCGGCTTCCTGTATTTAATTAATTTTAGAACTAACTCCCTCATTTATTAGGTAATATAAATAAATGCCTATGTAGTATAGTTTATTTATGGTAGAAATAAAATGCTGAGAAAATGTTTTTTATGCATCCAAGATAGTTTGATTAGATCATATTTCCATTTTCAGCAGAGGCCTGAAAAGATTTATTTATTTTATTTATTTGTAGTTTGTTTGCCAGGATGGTCCATTGGGCCACAAGGAGCCCGTTTTCAATGGAGTCCTGGGGAGAAAAGCTCCAGAAAAGTACAAATTACAGATTACACTCAGGCATTACAGATTACACATAGGAATACTAGTTACAGATTTCAAACATAAGATATACAAAGTATACATATTAAGTAAGCCTGACAAAGTAAAAGATCATATTAGTTATTAGTACAATGCCAAAAAAAACATTTTTTTTTACAATTTTTGTTAATTTTGATAATTTCCAAATGTTTACAGAGATAAATAATAATGACATACATATAGGATTGAGAAGGCAATATTTGAATAATAGGTAAAACAAATTAGAAAAAGGCAGAAAAAGCAGTCAGAGAATAAAATATCATAATATGCACATACCAGTGAAAAACAAAAGTGTGCAGAGTAGCAAATAATTTGGAAATGGGATAAGAACAATATGTTATAATATTACACATTCACATGAAAATAATTTGGAGACCATACTCAGTAATATAGACCACAGCTTGCATTCAAAAACAATTAAAAAATTGACAGAATATATACACGTCAGATATGGATGGAATACAACTACAAACGTTCATTAATTGCTATTATGTGCTGTATTTTATAGTAGGTTAATTGGTGTGATAATTATGCATTAAAATCGGTGGATTACTGAGAGATTTAGAAATGGATATAGATTAAACGTTAAGTAACACAGGGGTATTAGTTTGACAAATGAACATACATAATAGTATACAGAGAAATAGTTTGATAAAGTGCATAGATGTGGGGAGACAGAGAGTAAGGGGGGAGACAAAATGGATAGCAAGGTGAGGTCTAGCTTATCTTAAAAGATCATTTAAGGAAAATATAAGATAGTACCATTTGTTAGTTGGGTATGGTATATGAGTTGAGTATGAAAGTAATATTCTGAATAAGTGCAGTATATGCGTGAGATATGAAAAAGCCAATAATTTTAGCATATTTATTTTGATATATATTTTAATAAACTGTAAATGAAAGTAAATCAGTAAACCATACCTAAATCAAGAATTAAGTCACTTGTAGGCTTGATCCCATACAAATGAGCTGTTTATTGATTTTAGTGGGTCTTTATGAAATGCACCTCAGCCTCTGAAGACCATCTTAGTATCTGTTATTATTATTTAATGATTTTGCTTCTGGTACAAGTCTGAGTGCTACAAGGTCCTCAGTTTCTAACTCAGAAACATTATTATTTGACTAGGATGACTCTAGCTGCCTTTCACTGTTTTCAGGTGACTTCTTCTCTAAGGTGTGTCATACACCTGACAAACTCAGACATAAAATTTAGTCTTTTTTCTGGACAGAGAGATGATGCAGAATGACAAATGCCTTGTGCAAATATCTCATAGTAAATGATCATTTTTGAAGTCAGCCTAGTTTTGTTTCTGTTAATATCAGAAGTCCCTTTTACAAGCATTTCAGTAGGTTATTTTATCATTACAGTCTAAGGAGTCACTAGTGCCTTTTTTTCACATTCAGACTTACTCTGAACAAACAACTTTCATACTTTGGTGATGACCAAAAGGAGACCATTTTTTGAAGGTGCAGTGGACATCACAAATACTGCAAAGAGTGCATGCCTCAGCTGCAATCACTGGATCATTGGATACTTTATAAATACCATGAAAGTAACATTGGTACAGGCTATAAAATACCGTTATGGTTCCTACAGGAAATATAAGAGTACTGTTCAGTACATTTGTGGTGCTGCAGCCTGTGAAATATTTGTGACATTTTGAGAATGGAAACATTAATAAATTGTACTAATGGACACACAGCTTTACATAAGGAGGAGTGCACACATATCTTCACAAGCATAGAAGGAGTAATAGAAGACAGAAGATGATATATTAAGGCTGTAGCCAGTGACAAATGCATGTGCATAGTTACATCACGTTGGCTTTTGGGGGTATGTTTTCCTGAAGCTTACATGTCTACTGGAGTTTTTGAATCAACTTTCTGAAATAGATTTTCAAAATATGCAAGTAGACGTGCCCATGATAGTAGATAAAACAGAGAAATTGTAGACCACCTGTAACATCCTTCCTGGAGGGTATTACTGTACTTAGAAAAGGGATTGGTATTTGCAAAAAAAAAAAAGTTTTTTACAATACAGCATCATATCCTTTTCCTTTTTTGTTTATATTTTAAACATAAAATAATTATTTTTATTCATATTCTTGAGGGCAGTTTGTGCTTATTAGTGTATTTTTTATTTTAATCTACTTTTTTGCCTGGTTTGTAGAAGTTTCAGCATGTGATCTCTAGGTCTTTTATAAATGTTGCAAGAATCATTTCAGCATGTGATCTCTAGGTCTCTTATAAATGTTGTAGGAATCATTTCTTTTTACTTTTCTATATCTATCTCTCTCTCTCATATATGCATTCGGGTATTGTGGATTTGGACTATTGAACTTTCGTTCAATAGTCCTAGATCCATATATATATATATATATATATATATATATATGTATATGTGTGTATATATATATATATATATATATATATATGTATATCTATATATATTATATATATATATATGCATATATATATATATATATATATATATATATATATATATATATATATATATATATATATATTTAAAGAGGATTGTGGGTATGCTGGAAATATTTTGACATGCAGTTTAGTGTTATATTCATTTATTATGAAGTTATATATCACTGCTATAACAAAATACTCGTTTTGTATGTGTGAGTTGCATTATAGGTCCCATACCCACTTATCCCTCCTCCCCCATGTAATGTCCTTGGCCAGGTCACAGTCTTAGTTTCTTTTGTATAATTAATATTTTCCAGAATAAAAGAATTATAAAATATACAAGACAATTGAGCCAAGTGCCCTTTGGCACATTGCCAGTGCCCACCCATAGACCTTATCTCCTTTTTCAGACAGCAACAGACCACTCATATTCAGTGTGTATTTGTGGATACCCATCCAATTGTCTAGCACCTTTTTGAGGATGAAAGCGTGTTGCATAGCTTAATTTGGAGTAGACGTTTTACTAGAGGAGGGTAAACATTGTGTGACAAATCTGTCTTTCTCTACTATGTTTTGTTTATTTGCTGAAGTGACTTTAAGATCCCTGGTTCTAATGTTAGATGGACTGCTTGATTTGTGGTAATATAAAAGGTAGTGGACTACTGTATCCCTAATGCCCAAATGGCTAGGCATAGATCACCTCTAAAGAGTCTGCAGATTACTGGATAAAGGAACAGCGTTTCTAGACTTTTCTGGTACCGCTTGACTTTTAAAAATGTGATCTTTTTAGTTAGGAACATCTGACTTCTTTCTATTTGCTTGATATGCCTCACAAGAAACATCCCAAAAGGGGAATTGTATTCGATAATAGGCCTGATCAATGTGGAACGTAGAGAGGTAAGACATTTCTTTAATCTAGATGAAATATCTCTTGCAATCAGCTGCAACAGATAAAAAGATTTCCTAACCAGTGTTGCAATGTGATGGTCAGTGGCTAGGGAATTTTCAATACAAATTCTAAGGTCTCTCACCACACTTTCATTTAGAAGAAGAGTTTTGTTTGTGTTATCATGGGGATGAAGAGATTTGTTTACCAAAGCTGATGATATTGCACTTTTTTTAGCATTAAGTTTTAACCCCTTTTTTGATAACCAGTTTTTGACATTTGCTTTCTATTTGGAGCTCATGCATATCAGAGGGGGACTTGAGGATGGAACCAAATTTGTAGTTATCCCCTATTTTGGTAAGCCAGAGATCCCCATCTGTAATGTGGAGATCTGCAAAGCATATACAAAATAGTAGCAGTCCCAACACACAGTCCTGAGAAACACCACTAGTCACCTTCATATTTGCTTTGATTGCACCTGCCTTCCTCACTACTTGAAATCTATCCTTCAGCGAATTTGCTGTCCATTTAACTACGAGTGGGTCATTTTGGAGCTCATTCAGCTTGTTCAATATAACTATTATTATTATGCTACCATGTGATATGGTGTCAAAAGCCTTAGCTAGGTCAAGGTAAGCTGTATGGACAGCATGTACACTGATTATGGCTTGGGTTACTCTTTCAAAAAAGTTCACCAGGTTCATTAGATGGGATGCACCTTTAGCAAAGCCAAATTATTCATAGGTTCAAAGGTTCATAGGTTCATAGGTAGGTACTAGGCTATTGGCCCTAGGACCTATACAGGCCTAGCCAAAAATGTATCCTGGCTTTCGCCACCCAAGAAAATTATTTTCCTGTGCCCCTGTCAAGCAGAACCACAGAAGTGATCCCCGGGGTGAATTTCTTATTACCCATCCATTGTGCTATCCTAATTAGCTCAGTTAAGATGTGTTTCATGGTTTTGGAGATGAGACTAGTTAAGCTAATGTGTCTGTAGTTTCCAGGGTCTGTGGTGGATCCAGTTTTCTGAAGTGGCATCAGAACATTCTGTCAGCCATACTTCTCTGACAAAACCAGTGGCTAGACTAAGGTTGAATAGCTGTAAGAATGTGACCTCTAAGTGATGTTTTATACTCTTTTATAAGGAAACTAGGTATGTTATGAGTTCCTATGGGTGATTTTTTTCATTTTGGAGACTATCTTTAGCCAATGTACTTTGATTATGATGGGGATTCTGAGATTCTGTGAGATATGTAGGCCTTGTATGGTTGCTTCATTAATGACATTTGTACTGAATATATTTCCTGGAGTGCTAGGTACATCTATTCTGGCTATATCTATTGGATCTGAGTATGGAGTGCCATTTTGGATAGGTTCTGAGCAATGGTGGGTGTTATTCCCTAGTTTCATAATGTAGCTAAAGAAGTTTGGGCTAGTTTAATTTGGTAGGATGCCTTCATTTTTGTGTTTCTTTCAGTACGTTTTAATGATAACCTTCTCATTTTGTTTGGATCTGATTGAGACTGCCAGGTCAAGTCATTTATGCAGGTGAGCATAGAGTTTGCTTGTGTAACTATTTGCTGTGTCAGTAGCTTAGGTAATACAGTTAAACTTGAATTTAGAGACTTCATTGTAGAATTGCAGATGATTTGTCTCTGCACTTTATGATATTTGCATCTAACTGTTTAGACATTTTGAAGGAAAAGGTTACCAGTTTGTATTCAGTTTTAGTTGCAGAATGGAATACCAGGGAGATGATTAATATCAAAATACTGGGGAGGTAACTGATATCAAATACCAGGGAGATGATTAATATCAAAATACTGGGAGGTAACTGATATCAAATACCAGGGAGATAATTAATATCAAAATACTGGGAGGTAACTGATATCAAATACCAGGGAGATAATTAATATCAAAATACTGGGAGGTAACTGATATCAAATAACAGGGAGGTAATTAATATCAAAATACTGGGAGGTAACTGATATCAAATACCAGGGAGATAATTAATATCAAAATACTGGGAGGTAACTGATATCAAATAACAGGGAGGTAATTAATATCAAAATACTGGGAGGTAACTGATATCAAATACCAGGGAGATAATTAATATCAAAATACTGGGAGGTAACTGATATCAAATACCAGGGAGATAATTAATATCAAAATACTGGGAGGTAACTGATATCAAATAACAGGGAGGTAATTAATATCAAAATACTGGGAGGTAACTGATATCAAATACCAGGGAGATAATTAATATCAAAATACTGGGAGGTAACTGATATCAAATACCAGGGAGATAATTAATATCAAAATACTGGGAGGTAACTGATATCAAATAACAGGGAGATAATTAATATCAAAATACTGGGAGGTAACTGATATCAAATACCAGGGAGATAATTAATATCAAAATACTGGGAGGTAACTGATATCAAATACCAGGGAGATAATTAATATCAAAATACTGGGAGGTAACTGATATCAAATACCAGGGAGATAATTAATATCAAAATACTGGGAGGTAACTGATATCAAATACCAGGGAGATAATTAATATCAAAATACTGGGAGGTAACTGATATCAAATACCAGGGAGATAATTAATATCAAAATACTGGGAGGTAACTGATATCAAATAACAGGGAGGCAATTGATATCAATGTCATGTTGGTTGAGAATATTTTATCCTCTAGTGGGTTTGGTACAGGGAGTCCAGGGAGTTTTCTTTAATGAAATCAAGGAATTTTAGGGTGTAACCTACAGTTAAGGTATTGCTGCGGTAGCGTTGTCGCCTCACAGTAAGACACTGTCCGGTTCGATTCTCAGCTAGAGCGTCTTCTGCATGGAGACATGCATGAATGGGTGTACCTTCATTGAAGATTGTGCATCAGGGCTGGTAACTCGGCACGTAAAAATCAACTACCAATCATTAGCGGACCGGAGTTCCGCTGTGGTGACCCCTAACCGGGAAAAGCCAAAAGACACAAACAAACAACCTACAGTTGAGGTATAGGTATCCCTGTTGATTGAATCAGTGTATGGAAGTTGCTTTTATATTTTTAGTTTGTTTAGTACCTGCAATAGCTTTATATGTAAGCTGTCTTTAGTAGCGGTGAACTTGAGGTAGTTGTTTTTTTTAGATCATGAATATTTGTTTAGAAAATAGGGTATATGTTCTTGCCATGCCTTTGTGTGTGTTTGCATTTTATTTATTTTTGTGGGCCATTTTCATTTAATTTTTTATAGAAAAACATCTTTTAACAGCTGGAGTGTAAGTAAGCAAAACTGAAAAAAATCAAAAAAAAAAAAACAAAGGGGGTAATAAATCATATAAAGGAAACAATGTTATATCTCAGTTGACCACTTTCATCTATTGCATATTTCTGCAGAACTGATGTTCAAGAAAATCAACCAGATTAAATATACATTCTGAATTGTATGATTAAAAAAAATAAATATTAAAGGAAAAAAAACATGCAAAAAGTAAAAAATGTTAATTTGCATAAGCACATGAAAACTGCTTCCATTACACTATTTTAATAAAATGTTTAAAACAAGCCTACAAAAAAACAGTTATACTTATTTAGAATATTTTGGAGTGACTTAACTAAACACTTGATATTGAGATTTACACGTGTTTCATTTTACCTGCTAAATAACGTAAGGGTCAGCAATGAATTATGGAAGCTACTTACTCATGGAGCTATATCAAATGCATCTAAGGTAAAGAAAAATAGAATTCTTAAAACTACTATAAATAGTGCAAAAATGTCTTCAAAGCATTATATTTTCTGTTTTGATGTCAAACAAACAGTCACTTTTCCTGAGACATGAGTTTCTTTTAGTATTGCCTATATGAAACCATTACCTATAACACATGTACTAAAAGGATTCTAAAAGCATATGTCTTACTGCTACAGGTCACAGTAGTGTAACTATCCAAAATATATAGACCGCGGTGGTGGTGCTGCGGTAGCGTTATCGCCTCACAGTTAGACGTTGCCTGTTCGATTCTCAGTTAGAGCGTCTTCTGTGTGGCAACATGCGTGAATGTATGTTCCTTCTTTGAAGGTTGTGCGTTAGGCCCGGCAAGTCAGTACGTAAAATCTACTGCTAATCATTAGCAGACCGGAGTTCTGCTGTGGTGACCCCTAACTGGGAAAAAGCCGAAAGACACAAACAAACCACCTGATTATATATATATATATATATATATATATATATATATATATGTATATATTTATAAATATTTGTGTGTGTAATAGTAGATATGAGTATAAGGAGTCAAGGCATGCTTGACTGTTTTGTGTTTGTGCAAAGAGAGTGTCATCTGGAGTTGCACATATCGCATGTAATTCTGAGAATTACCCAGTAATACAGTAATTAGCATGACTTCATGAATTACATCCTGAAGTACTTACTCTGATCCTACATGGATTACTGTTATTAACTTGTTGGATATACTTGTCATGTAAGGTGTATCAAGTAGCTCCACAGTGGTACATTCTTTGTAATTATCATTTCCAGATGTTTATTGCTAGCATCTTATTTCCATGTATAATATCTAGAGCCCTTTATGATTAATTACAACTCAAGTGGATTTTCTCTTTCAAAGTTTTTATTGCTTTTCACTATTCTAGACTAGCCTCCAAAACTAAACTTCCACTCTTCTGAATGTTGTATTATTTTAGGAAGGCAGCTTTGTATAAACTGAATCCCTAGAAGTAGAGATGTACATCCCTTAGAATAATGTATCCCAGTCCTCTGGCTCAGTGTTTGTCACTGTGAACTAATCCAGTTGTGGAGGTTAACTTTCAGCTCCTTAAATTTGAAGTGCTATAGGATACCACCCAGTTTTTCAGTTTTATTTATGAAAGCGAGCATAAACGAAAAGGCAAATCTTCCTGACTAGGATGATTTCATGGCTGTGAAAATGTTCAAGTCTTGTTCTCAACTGTTATATCTTCCCCACACATAAAACAACGGAATTTATCTTTTCAGAGAGTATTAATGCTTCTTTAGGCTACAGTGTACAAAAGCTAGAAAAAAGCAGTCTAAATATTACTAAATATTATTTATATGCATTTACAACAGATCAAGCTAGAGCCACTTTCATTTGTTTATATGAAGCAACGTGACTAGAAAGAGCTTACCTAGAAAGTCAGTTAGATAAATAAGTAACTAAGTGCAAGTCAAGCTAAGTACATCTTCTTATGGATAGTGCATACCACAAAGAAGTAAAATGTGCAAAAGCATGATATAACTTACAAGTTTACATCTCTGTATAATGCCATTTATTTGTGCACTGGGAAGGACACAGAATCCCAGAACACTGCAAGTAATATGATGGGACAAGAAATCACAACTAGCATGGCAGATCCTGTATTTATCAGAAAAATGTGGAGCGTAAACTTAGCAAAGGCTGGATTTCATAACTATACACATATGTCAAATTAGAGACGAATGCACCAAACAATGTGTGCTCTAATCTTAGAACAAAAATAGGCCATCATACAAGAGTTCAATAGGCAAATGAAGCCACAGGGAGTGATTACCAGGGGTGGTATACAATGCCAAGGGCATGTCAGCAGGATTTCAGTGACCATGATACAGAGCATATATGGGTTTATGTTACATAGCCCTCAAATATGTAACAGCCAGGACTGAATGTAGGAATTTCAAAAACTTATGACATGCGTGCTAAGTGGGAAATCATTAAGCACAAGATACAAATGAGTACAGAGATGCTTCTAAGAAATGTAAGCTTTGGTTCAGCAGTAAAATTGTGTAAAAATCTTATTTCAGCACTGAAAGTAAAAACATGCCAGAATCAATGTTTCAGAAGAGTGATATACCAAGTGTCAAAACATGGAATAGTAAGTTCACACAGTTTCAGACTACAATAATGATATTTACTTTGCTACAGTTGGCCATTTAGTACACTTACTTTTAGTGTGCATTTACATGTTGGCATTTTCTTATTACACGTGATTTTTTTTTTTCGTTTGCTTTATTCTGCCCCCAAAACAGTATAATCATTTGTCATGAGGTGATGGCTGTTCATTTCCCTTTGGATAACTGTAGTCATGCCAGCATGTGGTTACATTTTTGCTGAGGGGGGTTTCAGTTTGCATACCAGCCATGAACCATTATTTTATATAGCTCCTACTGTACATGCCTGCCGTGAGAAGTTCACTAATAATATAAATGTCCTGTGCTTTCAGTGCAATTTATAACAGTTTTTGTGGTGCCCAAGGAAAGACAATGAAGATATTCTGCATTAAAAATTATGGAATGTGCCCTTGAAGCAGCACATGATATTTGGCAACTTTCCTTTTAAACTGCAACATTTTTCTGAAAATAACTTTTTGTTATGATTATAAGATAGATATATAAATTAGAATTTATATGTTAACATAAACTAATGTTAAGATTTTATGTCAGTATACCTGATATTAAATAACATATAGAATTTTTAGCAAGTATGATACATTTTGTGTTTTTTTGTGTGGGGTGAGTGTGGGTGAGTGCATCTATGTATGTGTGTGTGTGTGTGTGTGTGTGTGTGTGTGTGTGTGTGTGTGTGTGTTTGTTTTTATTGGGGGGTACGGATATGTCTAGAATGTGTTAATACATGCATGCCATAATGTTTTTGCATATATGTAACAATGAGCTTGAGTTGGTATGAATTTCCAACAGTCATTTTTCATTTAAGCATATGAACTTTAGCACAATGGCATGTGAATGACTGGAATGAAAGAAGGACCTGCCATGTATCACTTAATTTATCCTGATACTTTTCATGGACGCCTGCTGCCTTTTGCTATGAAAATACACCAGCAGTTTAAAGATCGGTAGTAAAATAAAAGCAATATTTAAGTAATAATGAAGTACATTTCCAAAAAAATATGCAATGCGGTTGTAATCAAATTACTGAATAAGTTATGAAACAGCAGTTGCCCCAAATCACAAACTGAATTTAAAAGCTGCCGCTACTCCGCTGCCGATATAGTCATGTCATTGGAAGAATGAAAAGATGACAGCTTGTCTTGATTTATTCAGATTCTAGAAGACGAATACAGCTTTCATAAGTATCCCATCATATTGCTTATATGTTTTCTGAAGTAAAACAGTGCACACTTATTTCTGCTGGCTGTGAACTGCCCTGGATATTATTAACGGGCATGGTATGATATGCCTTTGTGGGAGACACGGGAATTCACTGCTAATGTCCATTTATAGCACACTATACCTGAGACAGTGCTAGTTTTTTGTTAGTGATTATGAAAAAAACAATACTTACATATGTATGTAATACTTCAAAAACCAAATGACGTACAAACTGTTGCATGATGTCACGTGAAATCTTAGATGCTGAAGAAAACGCTCAGTGATATTTGCACTATTTGCACATCTTGATTGATATTCAGAGTTACTTATATTGCTAATTATACAATTAAGCATATGTTTTCAAATTACTGTACCTATCTCAAATAACATACACTCATAGTGGAATTTCTCATTGTCATATGAAAGCTTATGTCTGGTTAACAAAAATGTTTTAACAATTTATGTCTAAGCTGTACAATTTCCAAGATATGAAAATTAAGTTTGTGAAAATTTACCAAAACTATAACTTGGAGTTTGTGTGTACTGCATTTCACTATTTATGGAAAGACTCTGAATGTGCTGTTATTACTGTAAAAAATACTTCTTACTGATAACATTACTATTTCTGCAGTTAAATTATTCACATAATGCCACGGTGGTACGACGGTAGCATTGTTACTTCACAGCGTGCGTAAATGGGCGTGCCTTAATTGAAAGTTGAGCATCGAGCTGGCACCTCAGCGTTTCGTAAAAATCTACTGCCAATCATTAGCGGACCAGAGTTCCGCTGTGGTGACCCCTTACAGGGAAAAGCCGAAAGGCAAACAACAACATCTATCTTACGGTTTTTATTTTTCAGAAAATACTCAGGAATGCAAGCTGTGTATAGGCTGCTAGAGGTGTGACATTCTGTACTGCATAGGTGTTAAATTACAAACCACATTATAATGATTTTTACATTAGCGGCTTTAACAGAGATAGCCAATATTTTAGGGCAAGTCCTGTTTATTTGGACTTAAACCCCTGATTCATTCACACAGGCAACAATGCATCAATCAGCCAGTTTTTTGTACACCAGCCAGGCTGTACCTCAGCAGAGCCATGCCCAGCTGTCTATAACATAGTATCTGTAGAGACAACATTCTCTTTCCCTAAGAGAGTTGCAAAGTGCCTCAGCTGACATAGTACAGACAAATCCTAAATTTTCCAGAATGACTAATTTCAGCATATCATTTCAAAACAGTGAATATGCTGAAATGGTTACCACTCTTACATTTTCTTGCTTACTTATGACATACTTCAGTATTCATACTGTGCTGTTTCCAGTTACAAACTGTTCTCCATCTTAGGTATGTCTACAGAAGAAGCAGTGTTCAGGAAAACAAGGGAGCTGTAAACAGTGATGGAAGAGGGTAGATTTGACATTGCTGCTATTGAAGAAAAGGCAGTCAGTGTTGGATAATAGGGATAGCATACTGATATACAAGGGCAATGGTCATTCAGTAGAAGGGAGGGAGGGTGGAGGCAGTCCAGTGATGTTTTTGAAACAAAGAATCAAATCTGAGGTCAGAGAGGAAACATACCTCACCTCTGAAGGGATGTAAGGGAGAGCAGGCACGCTCTGAATGTAGGATAAACATCATGTCACTTATCTATGAGGAACAACTGGAATGGTTGTGGATTACTGCACAACATTGGCTCCCTAGACCTGCCGGTGGAAAAACATGAAAAATTGTACGAGAAAATAAAAGATTGGGGTAGAGTGGGAAAAATGGTTATAGTCATGGGGCATGATTAGCATGCATGTAGTTTGCTCAGGTTTCCCAAGCAGAGCTTAGTGTTAACCAGTTAAACATTCACAAATCTTTATATATACCAGTGTCATTAGATCAGGTATATTAGTGGTTTTATTTTTGCTTAAGTCCTATAATGAATAATATTGGATCAGAAATAAAGGGCAATTGGCAGTATACAAATATTCATTTCTCCAGGTGCTACTTGTTTGCCATTAGTATGTTATCTTTTTCAACATCATGATACTGCCCTGATATTACTGTTTATATATACTCATGTCTGTATTTGTACAAATTATGATTATATTGTCAATTTCTTATTAGCAAACATTGTGTTTTCTCTTTAAGGCATCTCTGTGAATGAGTTGTGTCTATTTAAACTTCCTGGTAACAAGGAAACAAACAAACAAAAAATTAAATAAAACAAGTCACCTCCAAGGAACAAATGCCCCACTGTAGAGAATAAATCCAAAAAGCTGTTCAAATAGAACACAGGAACAGCAAAGCAGACCAAGGCTGGGTATGACCATAAAAACACAGTAATCAGATGTATGAAAACATAGAACTGTTTAATGAACAAAGACAGAAGACATAAACAGGTAAGCACTTTCACCAACAAGGCTTCTTCAGACGATACACAGAGTAAAAACAACCAGCTTAAGAACTATCCTTCTCAAATGCAATTAATTAAACAATCAAAGCTACTTGGAACCATTTAAAGTGCTAACAACTAAAAATAATATATCACATCATAAAAAATATATGTGTAAACATATATAAAAGAAATTAAAAAATAAAATGAATTGTGTGTATATATATATATATATATATATATATATATATATATATATATACATACTGATTACCTAATGCTCAGAGCTCTAGATTTAAGAACAGGTTTTAAGGGGACTTTGTCAATAAGACCAAGTCCCTGATCTGCTCTAAGCCTAATAATCCATCTAGTCTCTCTTTCCTCAGTATAATTCCTGACATCTCCACCACAGGCATTGAGCTTAATCACCTCAATGACTAAAAATTTAAAGGTGTGTTCAGGACCTGCTTGCAGAGCATCTTTAGACAAAGCATTATTACCTGACTTAACTCTAATACTCTGATATGATATAAGTGCTCCCTTATTCTGTCTTTAAACATTCTGTTGGTTTTACCAGCATAATATGATCAACAGGATGTACAGTAAGCAAGGTATAAAACATGTTCTGTCTGACAAGTGGCTACTGCATTAAATTTATACTTATGTTTAGTCATGGGATGTACAAAACATCCACTGCTGTCTATGTACCCACAATAATTACAACAGTTACAAGGGGTAGTGCAAGAAACAGTATCCATAGTCACTGTATTGGTGGAACCCTTAGGATAGCATAGCATCCTTCTCAAGTTCAGTTTATCCTTATAAACAAAACTGGGAGTGTCCCCTATATTCTGTTTGATATTAGGGTCAACAGTTGGGATACCCCAATTCTTATTAATAATTCCTCGGATCTCATGAGCATCCTGTGTATAAAACAATGGGACCTTAACCTGATGGCTTAATTCCTTCCTCACATTACGGATGCATCCATCTCATAGTCAGAAAAATATGGACGTGCTACATGACGTGCTACATCTGTCCTCAACATAGGTATTCAATCCATCCCTTTACGGATTTTAGAGTTATTATAGCCTCTTGCTAATAGCCTTTCTAGGCTTAATAATTACAACTGAAATCCTTCCTCAGAGGCATTCAACCTTGACGCGTGCATAGCCTGACCCCTTATGACATTCCTAAAAACATAGTTGGGGTGCATACTATCTTTATGCAAAAGGGTGTTCCTGTAGCAGGTCTTCTATACACTCCAATGTTAACCATCCCATTTTCCAACCTCTCTATTAGGACATCAAGATATGCTATTTTGGTCTTAGAGGATGTAATAGTAAGCTTATAATAAATAGTCAAACCATTCAATTCTTGAAAGAACAGGTCCAACTGTTGTGGACTTCCTGTCCAAATAAAGAACAGGTCATCCACAAAACATCTATAAAATGGTTTAAATGCAACAAAATCATGTAGTTTAAATAATAATTCTTCCTCCCAGGTGTCCATAAACATGTTGGCATAGCTATTGGCACACGAGGTACCCATAGCTACGCCATCTTTTTGTATGTAAACCTAATCATCAAAAACGAAAATATTGCTCTCTAAGACAACCTCTAATAGAGAGCACAACAGGTCAATAAAGGATTCAGCATAATCACCATATTTCATCAGATACCTATGGATACATTCAACCTCTTCTGCATTTGGTATGACCGTAAACATTGATTGTACATCTAGGGTAACAAATAAAAACATTGCTTTAGCCGGTAGATGCTTAGTAAAAATCTAACAAAAATTGTTTAGAGTCCTTAAGGATATAAACATTCCTGTCAATAACTGGTCATAAAAACTTCTCTATGAATAATGACAAGGGTTTGGTGCACCAACCTTGACCAGCTACTATTGGTCTCATCGGTGGGTGGGCACCATCCTTATGTATCTTAGGTAAGCCTTGGATGGAGGGTATAAGGGGGTCATCAACCTTAAAGAAACAGTACATATCCCACACAAGCTGAGGGCTCAGTGGATTTCTCAGGGCTACATATAGGGATAGAGCATCTGGAAGCAGATTTGTTGAAGTTAAAATGTTTGCAGACACAGCACCAGCATTTTGAAGTCTGCATTAAGAGGAAAATTATACTGAGAGGACTACGGATATTAAAAACGCCCACTTTTAGGACACAATATCCAGAACTCTTCACAAAGTGGCAGCAACTGGATATTGAGATAAGCCTCAAGTATATGATGTTGTGCTCTCTATCAGAGGTTGTCTTAGAGAACAATATTTTTGTTTTTGATGATCAGGTTTACATACAAAAATATGGTGTACCTATGGGCACTTCATGTGCCAATAGCTATGCTGACATGTTTATGGGCACCTGGGAGGAAGAATGCTGTAATTAAATCAAAAGGTGATTCAACAAAGTATTAGTTTAGAGGGTGTGTTTTTTATTTTTTATATTTTTCCCCTACAGATTTGTTTTTCAATTGAATTGTACAGGTTATAGGTCAAATTAAAGGTGGGAAAAGTTTGAATGATTTACTGTGGTCTCATTTTTTATATCACAAAAACCTGGCATTTTAACAGGGGTGTGTAAACTTTTTATATACACTGTATGTAAAAAAAACTTGAAGCATAAATATAGCATATTCATCAATCCTGATTGCTCTCTTCTTCAATAGACAGTTATGTTAACTACATCATGCAACCCTGGAAAAACTCTGGCATGCAACCTAGTCTGCTACCATAATTCCCTACATTCAAAATGATTTTCACAAATACCTATTAAAGGGCCTATATGAAGTTTTTTCACAATCAAAAAGGTAAACTTTCAATAACTATGACATTGGATAGCATGCTTAGACAAAGCGTTCGGCATATTGCAAGTTCTAACCTTTGAGTTTTACCAAAATAATCGTTGCCACAAGGGGATTGGCACAGAAGGTAAACCACTGTTTTAGTTCCACAGCTAGTTTTAGGAAGTATAGTAAAATATTTCATCTTCCCAAATTCTCTGCTTCCATATTCTTATCGATAAAGGAACATTGACTACAACCATTGCATTTAGTTGTTCCAGCTGAAGTAACATGATATGGAACAAACGTCTCCAATTGTTTTTTACGTTTATTCTCCTTTTGTATGTATTACAGGGACAGGGTCTCACAATACCCTTAGAATTATCAACATTTGTAAGAATATGAGAATATCAAATATTCCTAATCTAAGACATTCCACTAGAACAAGTAATAATGACATTTTGATTTGAAAGGTTAGTTGTGGTACACCTTGGTTTAATAGAGCCACCCCTGAAAGTTGGTGTAAATCTATCCTGTCTTCTGAGAATAACATATTCCATATTCTTCAGAAGACTAATAGGATAGCCCCCTTCTGCAAACGATTTAATTAGAAAATCAAGTGAGAACACAAAATAATCATCCTCAGAAACCAACCTGGACATCAGTAACATATGACGTTTGACTAGGTGACAACTCTGAAAATACAAATAGCTGTTAGGAAATATATCTTTTCTGAAGAGATTAGATGAGAACAGTGTCATAATTCATTCATAAAAATAGTTACATCTAAAAAAATCAATACTGAGGTGAGAGCTGTTGTAGGTAAATTTAAGAAATTCTGTATGGTTATTGATGAAGATGTTGAACTCCTCTAATTTATGTCCTTTCCCTTCCAAAATATAAAAAGATCATCCATGTATCTTAAATAAATATCTCAAAACCTAGAAAATCTGGAAGTGAATGGCAGCTTAAGTTGCCAATAAAATAAAACAAGGGTAGCATATACAGGGGCAAAAGAGTTATTCATTGCCACACTTTTCATTTAGTGGTACTATACTCCTAAAAAATATACTTTTCAAAACTATCTCTAACACTTCTTTTATACAAATGTCAGAACTTGAGCAAGACAATAAATCAAGAACCACATAATCAAACCTACTAAGACCCATGTAATTGAGAATGACTGAAAAAAGGGTCTATATTATAACATCAAAATCTACAAAGATCGAATGTTATAATATAGAACCCTAAACATCAAAATCCGCAAACATCGAACAGTCAGAATAGCGATTTTTTTCCCTGGGAAAAAATTGCTATTCCAAGAAACATACACACAACACAGACACACACAAAAAACAGCAATGCACACACATACACTTAAAATCCTACACCTAAACTAAACTTTACATACACTACTAGCTATCCACTTACCTTAACCCGACCCTAACCCTAAAGTCTGTCACTATCGCACACTCACCTCACCCGCTCCCTAACCCTAACTCACCTAACCCGCCCCCTAACCTACACACAATCACACACTTACCTGACCCACTCCCTAACCCTAACTCACCTAACCTGCCCCCTAACCTACACACAATCCCACACTTACCTGAACCCAACCCATAACGAATGCTGAAAACACGAAGCCACAGCAACGGCCCACCAAATTCTTTCCCTTGGAAAGAATTCGGTGTCCTGCACCTTCGTGTTTTCAGCGTTCAACAAAACTGGTTCGATATTATAACATTCGAACTTCATAAAATTCGATGTTATAATATAGACCCGAAAAAAAATATCCCTAATGTCTAGTGTAACAAACATCACCTCTTAAGATTAACTGACATTTTTAATAATCTCAAGAAAATGTCATGAGTCCTGCAGTATATGAAGTATATATTTCAGGCATCCGTTCAATCTCAAATCAACAAACATAGCCATACATTTCATTAAGATATACATGGTCACAAGGGTAATCATTAATAAAAGATGAAACATGTAAGGTCAGCTGGACTAATAATTTTTATAATGGCAGAATAAGTTGAACTGGGCAGTTTATTTAATAAATATTGTGCATATTATTATTAATCAGAGCTACATTCAGGAAATAGTTCAAAATTTTAGTTTTTGTTATATGTCTAACATAGCAATCAAAACTCTGATGGACATTGTGTTCATATCTCTGTACAAAATCAAGAGTGACTGCAGCCCTGGTGTTGATACCATCCCTGGTTGATTTATGAAAGAAGCATTGAACTTTATTGTAATTCAGTTGGTTTTGTTGTTCAAAGTCCTGTTCTATTACATATAATTGGAAGGGTACAACTATTATTCTTATTTATAAAGAGGACTATTGATAAGATTTCAATCTATCTTCCCATAAGCCTGACTTTGCTGGTAAGGGAGTGTTTTGAAATATGCCTTCTTTCTCTGCTGGATAAGGATGGCAACATTGGTATGCTGGTTGATCCACAACAGCATGTTCTGTTCAAAAAAGAGATCCAACTTTTACCAGTTTGATTCACTTTTATAAATTAATTAAGACTTTTGATCTTGGAATTAGTTTAGGAGTATTTATTTGGATTTGTCTAAGGTATTTGATATTTTACTTATCATGTTACAGTGAAATATATGAATGACTGCTTAGTGAACCCTGTTATTGTAAACCAGGTTTTTAACTGGATGAAAGGAAGATGAAAAGAGTGAAGAATAGCAGCGGTTTTCTCAGAATGGACACTTATTAATGTTCCACAGAGGTAGATTTTGGAACCAGTTCTGTTTAACATAGCATTATCTCATATTCCTTTGATTAACACTTTCTGGATGGCAAAATATGCTGATGATCTCAAAATTGGTATACATATAACTAATTTTGGGGACCTTCCAAACATTAATTGATATCTTAATGAGGTAAACTCAGGGATGAAGGCTAATGCACTGCAAGTCAACACAGATTAAAGTAAGGTCATTTATTTTGGAAAACCTCAGACAATGTTGGGTGATGTAAAAGTCTTATTTGGGTTTTATTATAAATGTTATTATTACTATATTAAATACATTTTCCTTTAAAAATAGACACAAGGAACAAGAAATAAAGCTATGTGTACTTTTGGAATTATTTTAAGAAATATAGACCGTGGTGGTGGTGCTGCGGTAGCGTTGTCGCCTCACAGTAAGACGCTGTCTGGTTCGATTCTCAACTAGAGCGTCTTCTGCGTGGAGACATGAGTGAATGGGCGTACCTTCGTTGAAGGTTATGCGTCAGGCCTGGCAAGCCGATATGTAAAAATCAACTGCCAATCATTAGCGGACCGGAGTTCCGCTGTGGTGACCCCTAACTGGGAAAAGCCGAAAGACACAAACAAAGTGTCCCTAATGAAAGGTTGGCAGTGAATGCTGAAAAGCCAAAAAAAAAAAAAAAAAAAAAAAAAAATGAAAACCCGAACAAGAGTGAATCTCAAAAATCTCACTTTTCTTTTAAATTTATTTTGCCATGGGGGCAAGCCCTACTGCACCCACACCACCAGAACTTATATATACCCACTCCATCATCCCTATAACTTACAGAAAAAGGAATATTCTGAGAAATGGCATCGCAGACTTAGTATATATAAGTCTGATGTTTTGGCCATTTAATCCCTACATTTTGGGGCTCACTGTGATGGGTCCCAGCATTTCAAATTGTTACCAGAAGCATTACTAAACATTGTGAAATAACATTGGTCAAATTGTTTGTTGCCTAAAATACTATTCTGTGGTTATATTCAGGGTAATTATTTTTCCTTGGAGATGTGTAAATGAAATTTACGAGATGGATTTTTAACTGTAGAACTCAAATGCACATGCAGGCTTCAGTCTTTTGGTTTATACTATATTCTTTATAGATACCTAAGAGGTAAACTATGTCTTGCTTTTTTAAGTAGAAATAAGAACTTGATAGCAGTTTTTAACTTAGAGTTGATTCTGTGGAATTCCAGATATGGACATGTAACATTTAAGCTGAATACTTGCAAAAATACTCCCAGGACTGTGTTGTCAGTCTCTGACGTAGTCACTTATTACTGGAATAAATCATTAGCTATCAGAGAGGATAACTCATTTCCAGCGTTGAGAAATCACTGGATTTATGGATGGTCTCATTAGTATATTCCAAAAAGCCAAGGGCCTTTGGTCAGTAATCTGAACTATTGAATGATTGAACTATTAAAAAAATGTTCAGGATTGATGTTTAATATAGTACCACTTTAGTTTAATTTATTTTATTTTACTTCTTCTGATATACTAACCTGTCATCTAATCCTTAAATATTTCTACCAATTTTTTTTACAAGAGTACAGTCGGTGAACAAAAATGCTAGGTTTCTTTAATTTGAATGCAATAAGGTCAATCATTTGTGGAGACCTGATATATAGTTAGCTAGAACATCTACTTGCAGCAGTGGAGTTTTCAAGATTTTATGAAGATGCTCATGGGGGTACTGCACATATACTGTGTCTGCCATATTATTTTGACTTGTACAACAAGATTAACACTGTGGAGTACAGTACTTATAAAATGTTTGGAAGTAACATCAGAAATCTGAATCACATAGCTTCCAGTGCTCCTGGTATAGAAATGGGTTGTATGAATTAATCATAGTTTTTGTACATTGTGATATATTCTTTTTCTTTGTTTTTCCATGAGCTGTTTTTATTTTAAACATCTGTACATAAATCTGTGCTGCAGAATTATTTCTGTGGCACAAATTAACTGTGTGCTGTTGGGAATACAAAAGCAGGGAGGCTAGAGATATTTTCATTTTCGAAATCTGCTATGCTGTGTTCATTTTAGTGAAACATTTTGTGTTATTCATGATACTAACAGTCTGCTGTTATGAACTGAATAAGAAACTAGAAGCAAATTATGTTAATATAAATGTACCAACCATTTCTTTTAACCTTCTTTACAAACTTTTTTACATGATGGATTGTATGTGACTTTTATAGCTTTACCAAGATTTTATAATGGCAAAGATACAGTACAGCCCATTGAAATGTGGCTACTTGCCTGTGAATTCATACTTTTGTTTAGTACTGATTTCATAACATTTACTCTTCAGAGAAATTCTGTATCAAATAGTTGTCTCTATAAGGATGTGTTAGCCAGAATTGATCTATGTTGTACAAAAGTCACAATATGCATTGTGGGGAATGAAGAGCTACCTATATTGTCAGTCTGTTCCCCATGCTGTTAAGCTAAGTGGCATTGCCTAATCTGGTTTTATGTTGGAAGGAGTCCACATAACATTTCTGTGGTTTGGTATTCCACCAAAAATGTTTGAACCAGGAAATGTTAATACCAACTAATCACCTCACCTGCATATGATATTAACTAGATAAGTACGTAAAGTAAATAAAACAGCTGTCCTTGACTTGTCTATAAACAGAAGGTTGAACTGTGAAAAGTCAGTGCACTGAATATCAGATGTATGTTTTTAAAAACTTTTTCTATTACCATCACAATTGCTGTACTATTCCTCCATTAGTCTACACATCACTTAACTCTATGCACAACATGAGAAAAATATGCATCACCTTGGAGAATGTAGAACAACTCACTGGTATTTTCTTTTATGTTTGGTAACCCTGAAGTTAGTATATATAGTAAGGGTGTGTGGGGGCCGTAGCCCCCCACATAGTTTGGATATATTATCTTCTGGAAAGAGTTATTCATTTGACTTGTAAGTATGCATGTTTATGATTTACGTTTCAAATAGGTGGGTGGCTGTGCCACCCACACACCCTCACTATATATACTAACTCCAGGATCACACTACAGTGAGGAAGAGGGCATATACCTTTTAACAAAATGAGTTTCAGTCAAATTAGTTTTAAATGAAGTGAGCTTTCAGTGACTTCTGCTCAGGGAATTGATTTTCAGTGAAATGACACTTCTATCAAATGAGTTTCAGTGAAATGTGCTTTCTATTAAATGAAGTAGACCCATATATATATATATATATATATATATATATATATATATATATATATATATGGGTCTACTTTCATAGACCGAACGTACGAATCACCGACACACATTTTCCCCACCCCAAACAACCGACAACACACCACACCGACAACTCAACATACCGAACACCAAAACACCGACACAAAAAACGCCAAATACACATTGCACACAACAACATATCCACTAACCTTAACCTAAACCCTAACCCTAACGTCCGACACTACCGCACACTTACCCAACCCGCACCCTAACTCACTTAACACACCCCTAAATCTCAACACCGTCACTATCGCACACTCACCCTACCTGCACCCTAACCCTAACTCACTTAACACACCCCTAAACCCCAACACCGTCACTATCGCACACTCACCCTACCTGCACCCTAACCCTAACTCACTTAACACACCCTAAAACATTCAGCCCATCACTATCGCACACTCACTCCACCCGCATTCTAACCCTAACACACTTAACACTACCCTACACAGCTCTACGTCACTTCCACACACTTACCTCACCGGAACCCTTAGTCCGACACCACCGCACACTCACATTTTCCACACACTATCCTAAAATCCCTCAGTATCGTACACTTACCTGTCCGCTCCCCAATACTACATCTGTCACTTTCGCACACTTACCGTATCGCGCTCACACGCTGCTGTTGTCGGTCTCTCAGCCGTCGGGATATCGCGTTTTCGGTAACCTACCTGTTCGGTCGTTCCGTCTCGGTCTTCCGGGTGTCGGTAAAGTGGCGCTTCGGTCTATGAAAGTAGACCCATATATATATATATATATATATATATATATATATATATATATATATATATGTGTGTGTGTGTGTGTGTGTATACGTGTGTGTGTGTGTATATATATATATATATATATATATATGTGTGTGTGTGTGTGTGTGTGTGTGTTTGTGCGTGTAGGATGTCATTGTGTTGGGAGATGGATGATGTTATATTGTTGATTGACAAATGGGACTCATTAAATGCTATGGTTCTCTAATTTTTTGCAAAATTTTCCTTATGTTATTTACATGATTAATAAACATGACTTTAAAAAAATAAGTAAATAGTAGGGGTACACTTCTGATCATCACAAACAACACTGACAAAACTAATAAGAGCTATGGGTGTTTTGATGTTGAAATTAGTGTGGAACACATAAGTGCTGGGATGTATGGGCTAATGGGTGGTCATAGGGTCCAGCGATGCTTAAAAGCAGGGGCAGGGCATCACAAAAAAAAAGCTGGTTTTTTTTACAGTTTCTATTATGCTTTCTGTCTTCTATCAGCACCAAAAGTATTCCCTTACAATTCCTGTCTGAAAATTACCCTTTATCTTCCCACATGACTGCTATGGAATCACCTGAGCTGCCAAATGTTGAATTAACTGTGCCATTCAGGGCTAAACTTTTCATTCAATCTTGTTCCAGATTACTGCCTACTCAGTTTTGAATCATGCTGTTAACTGCAGAATCCAGACATTCAGCCCTCAAGTACTATGTAGCTCTGCAGGCACTGAATCAATGAGTAAGAAGAGAGAAATAAGGCAGTTACAAGTTTAAACATTCAGTTATCACATCCAGTACTAGCTAACACCTGCACCCAGAGTGTCTACAGTGTGTCTTTAATGAGCAAAGTGCAAGCAAATACCACCTGCTAACATAAGCAATTTTAGCAATGCTATACAAACAGTATCAGAGGACCTAACAACATGGAACGTCTTCAGCTGCTTTGTTCCTGGAAGCTTGAGACCATTTTGCTCTAGTGCATGATGCATAGCTCTTCATACTTAGGCACTGACATTTCATGCATATTTGTGATCAGAGTTTTGATAGCCTTGAAGCCTAGCTTACAGGAAAAGAGTTAATGTGTACAGAGGAGGGAAGCCATCTGTTAGAGGACCTCAAGGATAAGGATGAATTAAAAAAGGTAAACATCTTTTTATGTGACATTATTAAGCACCAGTCATAACGATGGAAAGAAAATGTACCCACATGTTTAAGAATATCTTACAAAGTGCTGATTTTTTTTGTTAGTAGAACTTGGAAGAGCATGGCTTTCCTTGTACATGCCCGCAGCAGTGTCTGTGGACCAAAGTGATGATCAGTAAAAGATAGTATGAAATATAAATCTTGAGAACTTTTCATATTGTTAACTGCAGGCACAAAATAGTTCAGAAGGATGTGCTTAGCTTACTATGTATGCTGCATATGAAAGGTCTTAGAAGTAGGGAATTGTAACTATTTTATTAACTGGGTAAGTGAACTAGTCTAAGGTTCCTTTCAACTGTGAGAGTTCATTAAGTATACACAATAGTGATATGATAATGGCTCATTACTGTTCAAAATGACCACACTGGTTAGACAGCCCAACCAGCCCACCCATTAGAACTGAACATATACCAATAGAAAAAAGTCTGGCCACTGAAGTACCACTGAGGGAACAGACTTTGCTAATGGCACATACTGGAGGACACACCAAAATATGAGAAAAATCAGGTACATTTTGAAAAACTAAAACAGAAATATACTTGACTTTCCTCATATTTGTGTGCTGTCCTCTAAATGTCTGTTTTTTAAAAGATACAAAAATGAAACAAATAGCAACAGGAATTCTGTTTTCTCAATTGTTTCTCCTGCACTGATGTACCATATATGTATGGAAACGGTACATCAGACAACATGGTAGAAGACACAAGTCCCCATATACAATCACATTATTTATGAAAGGAAAGTAATTTGTTTCTTAAATAATGTGATTATATAAAAGTAATAATTCATGCCTGTTTATGGATATATCAGGATTTATCCACAGTTTGCTTTGTTTAATCACCCAGGCTTCATCCTCATGATTAAACCACACCAGCAGTGGGTCAATCCTGATATATCCATGCACAGTTGTGGATTACTGATTTATTATAAAATGACAGGCATATACTGATGGAAAAAAGTCCAGTCGCCTGGCCTTACTTCTATTAATATACACTATAGAAACTCTATTTTTTTATTTAAAAAAAAAACAAATAAATAAAGTTTCAAAAACTGGAGTCTTCAAAAGAAAGAGACAGACAGGACGGAGAAAATACAAGGATAATCGGGTACATTATGCAAAACTAGAGAAAGGTACCTGATTATCCTTATATTTTCTCTGTCCCCTCTCTCCTGTACGTTGAACGTCTGCTGATTTCATTTTTTTAAGTAAAAAGAACAAAAAAGCAACCGAGATCTTCCTTTCTCCATTGCTTCCTTTACACAGCACTGATGTGCTGCGTAAGCATAGGAATGTAACTTCCATACCCATGCTCGGTACATCAAGAAAGCCCCAGGATACTGAGGAAAAGCATGGAAGAGTAGCACCCCACCATTATACAAGGACATTATTCAAGAAAAGTAAGTAACTTGTTTCTTAAATAATTTATTTATTTATTTTTATTTTACATTTGTTTACCAGGAAAGTCCGACTGGAACAAGGTCCATTTACAGAGGAGGCCCGGGGAGAAAAGCTCCATAACATAACAGTACAAATACAACAAATGACAAAAAAAAATTCTGTACAGAGGCATATATACAATTAGAGCTCCATGTCTTTATATGACAACACATAATCCATGAATGACAGAAAATTTCTATACAGTGGCATATATACAATCAAGGAAATTTTTCGTATTTTAGTTTGATTTGAGCAAGTTTGGTATATAGATAGCAAAACTCTGAATTCCGTATTGGTAGTAATACAAAGCATAAAAATGAAGGAATGGAATCTGGACAATAATGCTATCTGGGAGATATGTCATAGCATGACAAATAGTAGGATTCTAGTTCCTGATAGGGAGTATTTGAGTAGTACAGAATAGCTGAGGTAAGCAGTGAGGAGATGAGGTGTGGCAAGTTAGGAGGAGAGCAGAAAAGATTTTATGTGATACAGGGACAGAGCCATGATTGCAAGAGGTGTGACATTCGTGATGTCTTGAAAAGTGAGATGGATGGTGCAGAGGAGATACTTTGGGGGAGGTTATTCCATTCCCTAGCAATGGTGTGGGAGAACAGACTTTTTCCTGCAGTATTATTGGCTTTTGTTATGCAGAGCAGGGTTTTGTTGGATGAGCGTAGAGGGCGATTTGCAGAATATAGGTTTAGAAGTTGGTTTAGGGCTGGGGTTTTCTGACGGTTCCTTATTATGTTGAAGGTGAGGACTAATTGGTGATAGCTAATTAGCTGAGGGAGTTCTAACCACTGTAGTTGCTTCAGGGCAAGACAGTGATGACTTCTATAAGTGGAGTTAACGAATTTTGCAATTTTATTGTAACATGACTCTAGTTTGTTTAGTTCTGATGTTCATCGTGCATACAGCTGCAGTCCTCACAGATGGGTTCTCCTGCCGTCAGGTGGGTCCTCGGTCGGCCGAATTCCAAAGTCTAGGTCCGGCGTCGGTTGTCGTTGCTTTTTCCCTGACGTCAGTGCGACAGGGGTATAAAGGAACCAGCCGACGCCATTTTCTTCAGTCTTTCTTGCCGCGCGGTGCCCGAAGCAGAAGCAGTTCGCAAGTGCCGGTCGGCCAGCTCCTGAGATTACGAAAATTTGGAAACCAAAGTCTTCAAAAAAGCTAAGTACCCCGTTGGGGAACCTTTTCTTGCCTCAGACCGATGTCAGACAAAGTTAATAACTGTATTTCTTTTGGGAAGCAAATACCGCATAAGGATTTCCATTCCCTCTGTATACCTTGTTTAGGCCCAGACCACGAGGTCTCGGCCTGCCGCTTTTGTGCTACATTCAACAAATGCACTATTAAGCGTCGGGCGGAGTTCGCCCAGCATTATTTTGGAAAAGCATTTAACTATACTATGTCGTCGGATACTCCGACTCCGGTTTTGTCTAAAAAACGAAAAGACAAGGACCGACACGCGAGGTCCGTGGCCTCTACCGACACCACGCCAAAGCCGGCTACACGTGGTCCGGTTCTCAGTGAGGCGCCTACGCAGCCCCTGCCTACTGACGACCTACCTTTGACGGTGTCTCCTGTACCTGAGGTCGCAGGCTCCTCGGTCCACACCCCGACTACAGATACCGAAGCCACTGAAGGCATTGTAACTCAGAATGTGGACAGGTCCACCTCCACTCAAGGTGTCTTCAGACCTTCCTCTTCTTTCTCTATCAAGGCTTTCACTAAGTCTAAAGCAACCATGCACTCTAAGAGACCAGCTGCACAGGGCCCATCTCCAGGCCCCATGCCTAAGAAACAGATGCTTAAAATGGCTGAGGATTTAATTACTCTTATCAGAGGTTCTCAGCCCCCTCCAGACAAAAGGCCTAGAGTGGAGGAAGATTCCACCTCCTCTGATCAGGGCTCCATTATTTCAGAGCACTCTGATGATCAGGAACATTCTTACTCCCCTTTTCAAGACTCTGATGCGGAGGAGTCCATCCCTTCTGTATCCCACCCTGAGGATTATTCATTTGGGGAAACTTTGCATACCTTAAGGGAACACTTCCACTGGGAAGGCCAAGATTATTCTGATTCCAAGAAAAGGCTCAGGGAATTTCTCTTGCTTCCTCAGCACAGGCCTTTGGCTATACCTCCTGTCTTGGACATCCTAGATGATGTTTACTTGGAGGCCTGCCTTAACCCGGACTCTCTACCTCCAGCTCCAGTTAAGCCTGAAAGGTACTACAGGGTCCCTGACTCACACCAATTTCTATACAAGAGCCATGCTGCTGACCCAGAAACCATCTCACAGGGCCCCAAGGGAGTTAAGGCCTCCATTGCTAAAAATCCATTGCCTTCCGAGAGAGATTCCAGATCCCTAGAAAGGTGGGGAAAAAAGGTATATACCTCGGCTACCTTATCTATGAGGGCCTTAAACTGTCAGTTTCATATGCTAAAATACCAACAGTTTTTGTTATCACAATTGAAAAGTAAAATGTCACAACCTGAACAACCAGACTTGAAGGAGTTGCAGGACTTGATGCATAGTGCAGAACAAGTGGGTAAGCATACCTTACAATGGTGTTTTGATGCTCTAGAGGCCTCATGCAGAGCTGCTGTTACAGGATCAGTCATACGTAGGTATGCCTGGCTTAAGGAACAAGCCTTACCTGATCATGTCAAAGCTAAATTACTAGACGCTCCTCTTCAAAAGGATGTACTATTTGGTGCTAATGCTGAGGAGGTATTAAGAAAAATGGAGGAAAAGGCTAAATCAATGCAAACTGTGAAAGAATTTCTACAGGTTCAACCCCCACATTTTAGTAGAAATTGGCCTTCCAAAAACTGGTCCTTTCCTGCCACAGACAGACCCCAAAGAGGCAGATACAGGCGCCCGAGGGGCAGAGGACAACCCCAAGGATCGTACAGAGGCAGACAATGGCAAGCTCCTACACAAAGAGGTGGTGAGGACAACTCACAATCTGTCAGAAAGCAAACCCAATGACTTTCCACTTTGCATGCCAACCAGATCCCAAATGGCAGCCCCCTTGGGAGGAAAGCTGGCATTATTTTCAAAAAATTGGCATATTGTCACAAAGGACAAATGGATCCTGGACATTATAAACAGAGGCTACAAATTCCATTTTCACACCCTTCCAAAAAAGAGAGGCATGCCAAACCTGCCACACAATCAAAGGGCAGAGGCACAAAGGCTAATTACAGATCTCATAAACATGAAAGCTATTCAAGAGGTACCTACGCACGAACAAGGTCAAGGGTTTTATTCCAGGCTATTTCTGGTGCCAAGGAAGGGAAAAGATTGGAGACCTATTCTGGATCTATCCATCCTAAACACATTCCTACTCGTACCAAAATTCAAGATGCTCACTCTACAGCAGCTTCTTCCCATGCTGGGCAAGGAGTCTTGGCTGGTAACATTGGACTTCAAGGAGGCATACCTGCATGTCCCAATCAGACAAAATTGCAGAAGCTACCTCAGATTTCTTGCAGGTTCAACTCATTATCAATTCTCTGCATTGCCCTTTGGCTTATCTACTGCGCCCAGAGTATTCACAAAATGCCTGGCATCAGTAATTGCCTACTGCAGACTTCAAGGGATACAAATATATCCCTATTTGGATGACTGCCTGATCCAAGCGGACAGCAAACACATCCTTCTGAAACATCTGGCTTATGTAATAATGTTATTGAACTCTCTGGGATACACAGTCAACAAAAAGAAATCAAGACTAATACCCTTTTGGAAGATAATTTTCCTGGGTGCCAACTTGGAGACAAACACCCAGATGGCCTACCTCACGCCAGAGAAGCAGGGGCAACTAATCCAATACTTCAGAACACTACCAAATTGCACCAGGCTTACTGCAAGGAAAATCCTGCAGGCTCTGGGATTCATGGCATCCTGCATCTTACTAATCCCATGTGCAAAACTGCATATGAGGAAACTACAATGGTACCTGAAAAACATATGGTCTCAACACAGCCACAGTTTGGAAACAATAATACCACTAATTCCATGTCTGCAAAAGGAATTTCTGTGGTGGGCTCAAGCATGCCAAACAAACACAGGTCTTCCTTTCAGCAAGCCTCAAGCAAATCAAGTCATCACAACAGACACCTCGGACTATGCCTGGAGGGCGCACATGACAGAACGGTGCATTCAGGGCAAATGGTCCCAAAAAGAAAAGCACCTTCACATCAATCAAAAAGAAATGCTAGCAGTAATAAATGCTATTATAGCTTTCAAGAACTTTCTACAACCAGGTCAACTTTTGATAAGAACGGACAACACCACAGTTATGTGGTACATATACAAGCAGGGAGGAACACATTCTTATGTCACTTTGGAACATGGCCATGGACTTACAAATGGAACTACAAGCACAGTACTTGCCAGGCAAGGAAAACACGCTGGCAGACAACCTAAGCAGGAATATGACAGATCCACATGAATGGAAGTTGCATCCAAAAGTTTTTACAGAAATAATCCAAGAATGGGGAAGGCCAGACATAGATCTGTTTGCCTCCCACAAAAATCATCAATTGACAAAATTCTGCTCAAGGATCTTCCATCCAAAGGCCTGGAGAGTGGACGCTCTCTCTTTCAGCTGGGCATCAATGACAGTTTATGCCTTCCCACCTCTTCCTCTGTTGCCCAAAGTGCTATTGAAGACCAGAGCAGACAGACCAAAGATGATCCTCATTGCTCCGGACTGGCCAAGACAATACTGGTACCCACTTCTGAGGAGCCTGACGCATTCCCCACCATGGACCCTGCCTCTAATGCCTCTTCTTCTGACTCAACACAGCTTCAAAACTCTTCACAGTCAACTAAAAACACTCAATGTAGCCGCATGGAAGATTCCTTAGCATCACAGCAGGCCCTACTCTCCAAGGAGGTGCAGGATGTCATTTTGGAGGCCAGAAGGCCATCAACTAGAAATGCTTACTCCGCAAAATGGAAACGTTTTTGTACCTGGAATGAGAAAAAAGGGCCAGGACCCTGGAAAACTGAATTTACCACAAATACTACAATATTTGATTGAACTGCTAAGCAGTGGACTTTCTTTCTCCTCCATCAAAATCCATGCCTCAGCCATTTCTGCAGAATACAACACTGATCCACCTTTATTCTCTCACCCTCTCTTAAGATAGTTCCTCAGAGGGGCTAAAAATTTGAGACCTCCAAGGAAGCAACCAATACCTGCTTGGGATCTTAATTTCATTCTGGAAAAACTGACCCTGCCTCCTTTTGAGCCAGCTGCTTCATCAGATTTGCAATATTTGTCCTGGAAAACAGCTTTCCTTCTGGCTATCACCTCAGCTCGTAGAGTTTCAGAATTACAGGCTCTCATGGCTGTCCAGCCTTTTATCATCTTCCATCAGGACAGAGTTTCCTTACGAACCAACCTGTCCTTTATGCCTAAAGTGGTATCCAGGGTAGCTTTAAATCAGGCCATACACTTACCTACTTTTTATCCTAATCCTCAAAACAAAGGGGAGATTACTACATTCCTTGGACATCCACAGACAACTGCGTTATTATTTGGACAGAACAAAGCCTTTCAGAAAATCAGAACAGCTCTTTGTGGCCTATGCAGTAGGAGCTCAAGGAAAGCCAATTTCCAAACAGACAATTTCAAAATGGATAGCCCACTGCATACGCTTTTGCTATTCCTTTCATGGCAAAACTGTACCTACAGGCATTATAACTCATTCCACCAGGGCCACAGCCACCTCTACAGCCTTCCTCAGAGGAGTTCCTACCAAGGATATTTTGGAAGCAGCCACTTGGAGTTCTGTGCATACCTTCTCCAAGCACTACAACTTACCATTATACTCCAAATCTAGAGCAGGCTTTGCCACTGCAGTCTTGCAGGGCATTTTGGCTCCTCCTAGTTACACCTAGTGCCTACCACTCCTTTCTTAGCTTTGGGATTCTACCCATCTGTGAGGACTGCAGCTGTATGCACGATGAACATAGTACAGTTTTGTGCCTACCATAAATGTAGATGTTTGAGTGCTAATACAGCTGCAGTCCAGGTTTCCCTCCCTCCTTCCCCTCTAGGGGTATTCTTTTATGGTGTATTTGCTTGCATCTACTGTTTTTTGATTATATTGCATTGCATTATTACCTAATTTTATGTATTGCCTTCCTTCTGGGGGCACCTGACATCTGGAGCAAGAAAAACTGAAGAAAATGGTGTTGGCTGGTTCCTTTATACCCCTGTCGCACTGACGTCAGGGAAGAAGCGACGACAACCGACGCCGGACCTAGACTTTGGAATTCGTCTGACCGAGGACCCACCTGACGGCAGGAGAACCCATCTGTGAGGACTGCAGCTGTATTAGCACTCGAACATCTACATTTATGGTAGGTACAAAACTGTACTTTTTCCTGATATGAATTAGTATTGGTGATGCATACATTAGGGTAGACAAGAGGTGAGTTTGGGCTAAGGAGATTCTAGCTTGGTCTGATAAGAACTGTTTGTGTTTGTATGGTGTTCCTAGTTTCTTATGTAACTTTGTGATGGTTTGTGAGATATGGACATTAAAGTTTAGATTGTTATCTATTTCAACCCTGAGCAGCTTAGTGTGAGGGGAGGAGGAGATTGTGGACCCATTTTTGAAGGTGATGATGAATGTAGGAGGTGCGGATTTGGATTTATTGGGGGGAAAAGGAGTAATTTGATCTTGTTGGGGTTTAGAATGATTCGGATATCAGTAGTCCATTGTTCTACAGAGCAGAAAGATTCTTGGGTAAGCTTTTGAAGAGTGGTTATGGATGGGGCTGAGCAGATTAAGGTGGAGTTGTCTGCGTACTGTATAAGTGATGCATGCAGGGTGGAGGTATGTAGTTTGTTAGTGAAAATGGTGAATAGTAGAGGACCCAGTATTGATCCTTGTGTGACTCCTATAGTAGTTGGTAATAGAGGAGATAGTGTACTTTGCCATTTAACTGATTGTTTTCTGTCAGAGGGTTATTGCTGTATTATACAGTAGCAGTAATATAACAAATGACAGCAAATATTTCATAGGCAAGAACAACATGATAACATGATACAGTGCACAAATCAAACACTAGTAGCATCACATAAGGCAGTAGATATTTCATAGATTCATATTTTGTTATGAGGAAATAGCAGCGCATGCATGTTTACTACATGTTTCAAGTTAATAAGAGTGCTGTAGTATTATGTTAAAATAAATTGTTTCAGAATCTCAAGAAAGAAAATGAGTTACAACACTATATATACACACACACACACATATATCCTGGATCCTGCAGTTGCTCACATGCATTTCAGCACATCAGGCAACAAGCAGCCTTCATCACTCCTTGTTTCTGTAGCAGGTATGGGTTTTACATGGTCGGGTTGCTAGCCCAAGGCCCAACCCTCCTCAGAGGATGCACCCTACACTCACACTAACACTCTCACATCTAGGGCATATATATATATATATGTATGTATATATATATATATATATATATATATATATATATATATATATATATGGTTTTCCTTAGTTTGGTCAACAAAAATGAATGCTGATGTTCAAAAGGCTAACCTCAATACCTCAGTAATGAAAATGTTGACATTCTACTAAACATATGCTGAGAACCCTCTCTTGGCACACACAAAAATCAACAGGTTTTCTTCTGAAGAGACTTTGTGGTAGTACAGCAAGTCAAGAAAGACCCTCAAGTCTTTCCGATAGAAAGGGGTGGATTGCATTGTGAGCTTCAGTTGAGCATTAGTGAATTGCAAAATGTATTCTTTTTTGGTTTTCTTACTGGACACAATGTGTTTAAACGAGGGGCGGGGGGGTCACGGGAGTCTTTGTGTAACTTTGGAATGCTGAAGAGCTTCCCTAAGCTGGGTTAGCAACAGTGAAGAACATATAATCATTGACAGCCAATTGATTATTCTGCAGCAATTTTAACAACTTATTAATTACAGAAAACCCATGGTACACTTCAGGTAGTGTGATACATTTGTAAAATGTTTCATCGCTTAATATAGTTTCAGTTTTGGCAACATATCCATTTTGTTCCATCAGTACAATACCTGAGCCTTTGTCTGCCTTCATAATGTGGCAGATCCATTGTTGTTTAATTCCTTTAAAGCTAATGTTTCAGAAGGGGTTAAACTGAACCATTTCATGGTGTTTTTGGAGGAAAGGAGTACACGCAAGTGCTGGTTACAGACTCTGAGGAATGGTTGCAGTGTGTTGTATAACACAGGGTTATACTCGCTCTTTTTCTTAGGTAAGACAAGAGACGAGATGGGAGATGCATGGTCCACTGTGACATCATTGAGAATGAACTTCAGGATGAGTTTCCTTAAAAAGAATCTGATGTCCAGTAGGACATTGGTGAGTCTGGCTCATTGGGCTGGAATGAAAGTGAAGCCCTTGCTGAGAATGTTGAGGTGGTCTTGAGAAAAAGTATAGTGGGTTAGGTTGAAGATGGGGCAGTCAATGGCAGTTATCTCCTGTTGTTTCCTTTGCCCATTCCCCTGGGGCAGCCCCTCGGACTGTTGTTCATTGTTACAGTCTGAGTGTTCCCCGATCCTGGTGATCCATTTGTCCTGAGGAAACAAACTCTCTTGTTGCAAGGCTAGATTGGGGTTGGCATTGCTCAAGAAGGATCCAGAGGGGTGATCAGTCTAGGGAGGAGGTGTGTGTGTGTGTGTGTGTGTGTGTGTGTGTGTGTGTGTGTGTGTGTGTGTGTGTGTGTGTGTGTGTGTGTGTGTGTGTGTGTGTGTGTGTGTGTGTGTGTGTGTGTGTGTGTGTGTGTGTGTGTGTGTGTGTGTGTCTTTGTGTGTGTGTCTGTGTATGTGTGTGTGTGTGTGTGTGTGTTTGTGTGTGTGTCTGTGTAAAGCTCGACATTCTTCAGGTGCTGTCAAGGAATAGGTTTGGCAGTATAGTGGGTAGGTCTTGGTCCATTGAGGGGGTAGGCCCTCTGGTTGCTGTATTGTTCCATACCTCATTTGAGTTTTTGCATTTTCCTCTGGATGAATGTGGCCACATGCTTGCTGATTCTTCCAGAAGTCCCATCCCAGAGCTGTTGGTGGAGGGAGAAGGATGGGTGCTGTACAATGGAGGGATGCAGTGTTGCAATGTCTTTTTTGTGAGCATCCATTTTGTCCTGGTTAGCTTTGATCAGGACTTTAAGATCCTGGAGACCTGCCTCATTGTATATCTTAGTAAGTTCTTTATATGTGAATGAATCAATGGTGGTTTTATTGGGGTACTTGAAGCAGCAAAGGTGATGTGTAACTATGTTTCTGTGTAGACATCTGGCCAAGTACAAAGTATTATATTGATGTTTTTGTAGATGGCCAGGAGCCTTTCCATATTGTAAATTAAAGCCTTGCAATTGGTGCTGGGACTCTCACTGGAGTGGGCTGCAGGGTGAATGTTGCTGTGTGGTTCATCTTTTTCAGAGGAGAAGAAAGGGTTCCTGCACCTGCAGCGAAGAATTCATCCAGTAGTCCATCATTGTGGAGCAACAGCTGAAAATGATTTTGCTGTTAGCTTCCTCCTATACATTTGCGCAGACATTTTCCTAATCCACCACATTTTAACCAAAAACTGGGACATTATCCACACCAACAGGGAGTTAACTCAAGTCCTAGGCAGCTCCCCCATTTTCTGTTGTAAAAGAACTAGAACCTTCAAATTCTGATTTGAATGGCATGACACCCCCCCTGCCCCTTCAAACTACCAGCTCCTGAGTCGAACAAACACAGTGCTATGTTTCCCTGTGGCTCTTGTGTAGCCTGCAAGCACATTTACACTGGCTCATGCTACATTTTCAAACACAATCCCTTTGCAGTCAAATTCTCAGGATATTTTGACTGCAAAAGCACAAATGTCATTTATTCAGGTGTATGCAAGCAATGTGGCAACTTCTACATCGACAAAACCTCCAGAAAATTACCAGACTGCATCAAAGACCATTGCTTTGCGATCTGCAGGTTAGAGTCCAAAAATGCATTAGCCAAACACACAACCTTCTGTGATAATTTTACAGGTTTCGAGTTTTTTATTCTTAAACAGGTCAGTCCATTTGTGGGCGATGATGACACCCTCCTTGAGGTCCAAGAGCTCAAATGGCAGCTCCTCCTGAATGCAGAAGTTACTCCTAGATTAAATGAGAACTTTATATCAAATGTGCATTACAGTAGTACCGCTGACCATGACTGCTAACCTGATTCAGTGCATTACAGTAGTACTGCTGACCATGACTGCTCACCCGATTCAATGCATTACAGTAGTACCGCTGACCATGACCGCTCACCCGATTCAGTGCATTACAGTAGTACCGCTGACCATGACCGCTCACCCGATTCAGTGCACTACAGTAGTACCGCTGACCATGACCACTCACCCGATTCACAATCGGACATTGTGAATATACTACTGTATCCCTGTTGTCATTAGTTAGTTGTTGCTGTTTCTCTAGTATTATAGGATACCGCACCCTGGTTTTGATTGGTTACTGCATCTCTGTTTCTTAAGGACACTTTTCATTGGCTGTTTCTACCTCCTGTTCCATTCTTTAAACCAAGCTCTGGTTTACATATTTTCATTTTTCTGATGAAGTTCTTCTAATTAAAGGACAGAAGCACTGAAAATGCCTTCTGTTTGGCCTTCTGTTTCATATATATATATATATATATATATATATATAAATATATATATATGTATATAGATATATATTGTGTGTGTGTGTGTGTGTATAGTGTATGTATATATATATATATATATATATATATATATATATATATATGTATATATATATATATATATATATATATATATATATATATTTACAGTACCTAAAATGTGACAAGTTTTTGATTTAATAATACACATTCACATCCTTTCTAGCTGCACCTAGCCATTATTGTGCTCTGCATACTGAAAGTCATAAAATCATAAGATCCAAGGATATGCAAGCAGAAATTAGTGCAATTTTGTGAAAAGACTCCCACAAAATTCAAATAGTAATAGGAGTAACAGGTCTAATAAAAAAAAAAAAAAAGTTGCAAGCAAACTTAAGTATGTTATCAATATATGGAACTCCATATGAACTGCAAAAGGAAACGATTCTAGATACATTGGATTTGCTAAGAACACTGCTTTTGGCAAAGATTAAGACTTAAGCTATAATAATTTCATGAACTTTACTTATATCCTGACTCAGGAAATCATGCTATAAATCAACTTACTTGAATTTCTAATTCCATTCCTATTATGGTACTAGAAGTAAAAGTTTTGAGAAATTAAAGAAAGAACAAGCAAATAGAATGCCAAATATTTATCATTCAAAAGTAGTTACATGGAATGTACACATGACACTTTGCTGATTTATTTCATAATTGACTATAATAATACAACATATTTACCTAGGGAACAGAAAGGTGAGACAGTATATTAGCATTGTGCCCTAAATGGTAGGGTGAATGGAAATAACAAAATTATTATGCTATTGTGCTGCTTTTTAATTAATGAAATCGCTGCTGGTTTCCATTCAGTCAGACCAGCTACCAGCACAATGCTAAAAAGATACAGATAATAGAGAAAAAATAAAATTTCTGTGTGTGTGTGTGTGTGTGTGTGTGTGTGAATGTGTGCATCTGTGTGTGTCTGTGTGTATGTGTGGATTTATGACAAAAGGTTGAACTGTAAAATCATTGAAACATTTAATTGATACTTGTGTTTTGAATAACCATTTAATTTAGCTGAGTAGTGGTAGTGTTTAAAAAACATTTTTTTCTAAGGTAAGTGAAGGGTTAAGTTTAAAGGCAAGGTCAAGGTTAAGGTTAGGGGTAGTATGCATTAGTGAGGATGGCTGGTAGACTTTGCCTTCTCTATCACCTTACTAATCCATGCCAACCCTAACCATAACCCCAACCTTATACCTTACCTTCGAAAACCCTTTTCACTCAGACTCACAACACATAAAGTACCTCACATGGACAACACTAATTAAATTATCTTATTTAACTCTTACATTAACTCAAACCAGAAAATACTCCCACATGCACTTAGACTATCACAAACTCCATCAAACACACACTGTACCAAGTCTATCCTCTACCCTAGCCTTCCTTTAATCAACATTTGCAAGCAGTCCCTCATATGCTCCCACCCCTTAATGCCAGACGTTTTGGTATATCAGAAACTTTCAGCACTGGAAATGAAAACACTTACCAGCAAAAAACAAACTCCACCCTTCCTGTACTGACAACACTCAAACAAAACTCCACTCAGCCAAGCCCACATTTGATTAAATTAGTATACAGCACACTAACTTACACATACTTAATAATCAATCATTCTACCATTCACAGGGTCATAGCGTAGCACTACGCTAACTATCATTGTGGTCCATTTTAAGCCTAGCCAATTATCCAATTTGAGAATCAAGCCCTGCACCTTGTGTTTGTAAAGTAAGCACCTTAACCATTTTTGCCACCCCCCAATTACTAGCTTTTCTTATTTGCCATTCACTTCAATTACTGCCTGACTACCTGTAACTCAACAGACTATATATATGAAAACACCCAATTTTGATTTCACTAACATCAACAAAAAAGCTTGCAAAAAGCATTGACATGTCAACACACTTCTTCAGAGAGAGAGCCTGTGAGCATGCAAGTTAAAAACAGTGTTTTTTACAGGAGCATAAGCCCCTCTGTACAGCCCATGCCCTCTGCTAATTATATATTCTAATGCAGAGATTACAATAAGCAAGAGAAAAGGCATATTCCCCAGCCTGATGTAATAATCTTGCCTTACTGTGTATCTTCTGTTTAGTCAACCAAATTTTGTTGACAAAACTGATGTCAACATTAAGTACTTTTGACCTAATTTATGGCTCCCATTTCTCTCTGTCTCTTTATACATATATATATATATATATATATATATATATATATATATATATATATATATTTATAGATATATATAGTTATAGATGTATAGAGAGATGGGAATGTTTGGTTCAGTGTATGCTTTGAGCCGAGCTAGTTGCTATTAAGAGTAATAGCAAGGTATACTTTTACAGATGTAGACAGAAAAACTAAGACTTCATTAGTTCATTATTACTTCTGTAATGGATGTCAAACCTAGACACCAGTGGCACTATGTAATGCACAAATGAAGCTGTTAATGTTTCCATCTGCAGTTGTAAAGTATATCTTGTTAATGCCTGTATATTCTGTTATTGAAAGATGGTTAAATTGTTGTGTTGTTAGTCACAAGCTGCATGTAAAACTGTAGAAACACAATGAAAAGTCGTTCCTTCCTCGCTGGAAAGTAAACAGTAGTATAAAAAGATGATCAAAGAGAAGAGTGTGATGATGACATGTAGACAGTGGGTGCTACCAACTATAGCCCTTTTATTTTGTCCTAATTCAAATTTATTTTAGAACTATGACACTGCCATTAACTTTTTCAAGACCCAGAGGTGGTGATTTTGTGAGGGCAGGACTACTATAGCTTCTGCTTTTTAATTCAAAATGATACCTCTGGGACAAATTAGGATATTTGTGATGTACGTTTTGGGATACCCGTCAGTGTTTTAAGCTTGTTCAGCTCAGTTGTGTCTCCAGGCCTTGGTCCAGTGGCTCAAGATCAGTGTCAAATTAGGCTTCATTTCATAAGGCAGTAGAGTAGCTTTGAATATCATACTAACTTTCATTAAAAAAATCTTAATACTTATATCTACTGTTGAATGAATGTTTTATTTTTGCTGGGATACAAATATGGACATATTCTGACAGCTTTCTACTTGTATGTGGTTATTTACAATGCACTTATAACAGTGTGTAGTGTGAATATTGATTTGAATTTCTGTATGAACCTCAGTTAAATGATTAGTATCTGTTTAACATACCTTTCTTATTTTAATAATCAGAGATTGTTTTGAATCATCCAGCAGTTATTTTGTGGAGTTTAGATTGTCATGCCATAATTGTAAACGTTGCTTGTCAGACATCACATTTTTACATTAGAATTTGGTTTGAGTATTTAATCCTGAATTTTCAATTTACTTTGAAAGTTAGGAGATTTTTTATTCTTCCAGTATTGTCCCATTCTCACCCCTTCAGGCGTGAAACTGTTAGAATATCTGCAACATTTGTGTTGTAAAGCAGCTCATAGATTAATGGAAAAGAAAGCAGAACTGTTAGTGGGTTTGTTGTTACTGGCAATGTACCTTATTCTGAATGTTGCTTAATGGATTTGTTCATTCAATAATATTGTTGTAACTTCACAAGAAAGGAACCATCGATATGCTGTTAGATGTGTTAAGGAGTACTAGTAAATACAGTTACACATTTCAGTGTGCAGAGTATTTCTTTTCTGGTATAACCCTTTCTCTTGAAAGGTAATTGGTTTTCTCTGAACAACTGAAATTGTACATCTGTTCAGCAGTGATCATATTACTTCCTTTCACATGTTTTAGCTATTTGGAAAGTCAGAAAACTGGTTGCTTCATCATTCTGTGTTTCCTGTATCACTTTAGCAGTGCACTCAGGGAAGTAACTGACCACACATCTGATTGCCGTATATGATTTCCATGCTGCAAATGATGCTTAACTTTGTATGCTCTGCATCTGGTACATTTAAGAAAATATTGCTTCTGAAACATTCTTTCATGTACTGTACATGTAGATTTTCATATAGATGAATGGGTTATTCTGGCACTTGTTGGCTTTGTCTGTGGCTGTCAGTTCATGCAGACTTGCTTTGTTTTCATGATGATATCGTTATGGCTAAAACTATTTGGTACTTAATGTGGAATAAAACAGGTTGCTCGTGCCTGTTTTGTTATGCAGTATAGCTGCTGAGTACATCACCTAGTGGCAGTTGAATGGTTTCAGCTAAATGACTACCAGTGTAGCTTACCTGATAAGGTAGCAAGCTCCAAATATGTGATGCCTTCCACTTTAGGACTTTGATTCATACAACATCCAAGTGCATTGTGTTCAGTTCTGATTGAGTCATTTATCAGGACAACGTGCCTGATTCACATGTGGAAACAGTCTTGTTGGTATTTCTTAGTTAAAAAATGAAAGAAAGTATAGCTTTGGTCCCTGTCGAGGTAGATTTGCAAAAAAACATCCCATGTAATATTAAACTTATATTAAACTTTTAAAGAGAGTGAATCCAAATTAAAACAAAAACGTTTCAAGAATTTTTCAAGGCAAGCTTTTACCAAGGCAGGCTTCCACAGACAGGTGGTCTTGTGTTAAAAATAATGTATGCTAACACACACACACACACACACACACACACACACACACACACACGCACACACCCATACTCTCTCTCTCTATATATATATATATATATATATATATATATATATATATATATATATGATAAGGATTACAATTGTGACATCATTTTTACATGTTGCAGCTTATGTCTTATAACGTAATTGCATTTCATCTGTTGTCATTAGATGGAATACGCTGAAATAGGAGTCAGTCATATCTTTCCCCATGTAGGCCTGTTTGTTTCATTGTCATAGAATGGTATAGTTTGTCTTAGGTCTTTGCATGCAGTGCTTTTCAAGTCTTGTGGCAGACACTTATAATAGTTGTATCACTAGATAGTTGTATTCATTCTTTCATGGAAAGGGTTGTATATTACATGACATAAGGGATATAAGGAAGGTGCTCCTAGCCACTGGCTGCTAGATAGTTCCCAGTGTGGCCCTAAATAGCTGCGATTTTGCATACCACAGTATAATGCTAAAGTATTATAATTTGACTGGTTGTCACATATTTAATAGTACTTGTCCATTTTAGTTGTGGCAAATAAAATCAAAGTATCACATCACAGATAAGAAGAAGTATTGTTAGATGTACATAATCAGTAATAAGAGTTTGTACTGATCAGGGACTAGCCACATAAAATAGGAATATAGCACATAAGCTATAAACTAATAGCTCAACCAGTAGTAACAATGTTCCCAGCGATGCAAATACCTCTCCGTAACCTCCAGAAAAATAGTAAAAATGAATCCAAATAATCAGCCGAAGAGGTAACCAGGGCATACAAATTATAAGTTCCTTTTCAATGAAAAATATATATCCAGTAAACTTGTAGAAACATAAGACAAGATTTATTTGGTGCACACACAGTAAGCGCTTTCACAGTAGCTTCTTCGGACTGTTAAAATCTGAACCAGCTCATAAGTCTGGTTTATATATCAAGTGATCTAGCTCATAAATCAATTAAGCATTTAAAGAGACAATGTTGCTAAAACCATTCACAAAATGTTAAGTCACTATGGCTATAAAAATAGTATTTATGATGGCTCAGTCATATTAGCCATGGTGATGTATATATGACATCTCAAATAACATAGTTCTGAAGTCTATATAGTAAAATAAACAAACATTGTACATATAAATATTTGATAAAAAGCACATAATTCAATAATTATACGCATCCTAAACAAATTTGCTTATACTAAAATAGCAGTAGTTAACATAAAAACAATGCTTTAGCTCATATTATAAGTTAATCAGAGCTGTGTTAAATAAGGAAAAATCCATTAATTCTGCACAAACTGACAGCATAGTATCTAAGCAGCAAGAGATACCCAATGGAATCTCCATTGATACTAATAAGTAATAATAGAGCAGCTCAAGGACTACTAATATAGATTTAAATGTATGTTAAATAAAATATAAGGTATGCAACAAAGCAACAAAATGTAGCTTTGTTCCCATATACAATCGAATAGTATATGAATATCTCTAATACATCTGCTAAGAATGTGGTCTAGAGCTAAAAACATCCAGTTACTTGCAACTTAAACATCCAATATTAGCATTGTTAAGCTGCTAATTATACTAAACTTGACATTTAAAATCTACTATGTTAAAATATATGAATAGCAACCCATAACTGAGATGCATTACACCTAAAGAACATATCTATAGTCACATATACTTAAGTAATCCAATTACTGGCAAGAACTACGAACCTATGTGTAGGGTCGGTGATAACCTTCTACCCAGGAACAGAATTTAACTATAGTAGAAGGTTATCACTGACCCTACGCATAGGTTCGTAGTTCTTGCCAGTAATTGGATTACTTAAGTATATGTGACTATAGATATGTTCTTTAGGTGTAATGCATCTCAGTTATGGGTTGCTATTCATATATTTTAACATAGTAGATTTTAAATGTCAAGTTTAGTATAATTAGCAGCTTAACAATGCTAATATTGGATGTTTAAGTTGCAAGTAACTGGATGTTTTTAGCTCTAGACCACATTCTTAGCAGATGTATTAGAGGTTCATAGGTTCATAGGTTCATACTAGGCTATCTGCCCTAGGGCATTTATAAGCCTAGCCAGAGTGTGTGTGGCTTTCACCACCCCTTAGGATGAGAATACTATACCCATTAGTTTGCTGTGCCTCTGTCCAGCAGTGATACAGAGATGATTCCCGGGGTAAACCTACGATCTCCCATCCACTCGTCAAGATTTCTCTTGAACAGAGTCAGTGAGGGGCTCTGCCTCACATGGACTGGGATTCTGTTCCATAGTGTAGGGAGTCTCTGGGTGATGAATCTGTCCCTCCAGCATGTCCTATTTATATCCGTGTTGAGGTTTAAGTCTCTTGCTCTCGTGGCTCTGGTGGATTTGGATTTTTTGAGGTGGAGCATGTCCATTAATTCTGGGTTGGACATGGCCTTGTATGTCAGGCACAGATCACCTCTGAGCAGACGGTATGCGACTGAATAGAGCTGGAGTTTCTTCAGTCGGGCATCGTATGACATATGTTTGAGCTCCTTTATCCTTTGGTGAGGAACTTTTGGGGTCTTTCCAACTGCTGCAGGTGTCGGGTAAGGTACATTCCGAATGGGGCGTTGTACTCAGTCATTGGTCTGATAAGTGAAGAGTACAGGGGTACAATGACCTCTCCTGATCTGGATGTGAATCCCTTCATGATCAGGTGGGCAATGTAGAAGGTCTTCCTAACCACATTGGCAATGTGAGTGTCAAAAGAGAGGTTACTGTCAACTTGGGTCCCCAGGTCCCTGATAACTTCTTCCGTGTTTAATGGATTACCACCTATGTGGTAATCAGGGGTTACCTTGTTTTTCCCAAAGGGTATGACTATACATTTTTTGGCATTTAGCTTAAGGCCATGGCTCTGGCACCAGTTATCCATTTCTATGAGACCTTTCTGGAGGATGTCTGTGTCTGATGGAGTGTCAATTATGGTGCCCAGTTTGCAGTCATCTGCAAATTTTGTCAGCCACAATCCCCCTATGTTTGCCTGCACTTCAGAAAAATAAATGCCGAACAAGAGGGGGCCGAGGACTGAGCCCTGTGGGACACCGCTCGTGACCGGCTTAGAGTCTGACATGGCACCAGCAACTCTAACCCTGTGTGTTCTGTCCTTGAGCCAGTTTACAACCCATCTTGTGACATATGGGTTTACATCTAAGCTGGTGAGCTTTTCTATGATGCCCGAGTGGGGTATTGTATCGAATGCTTTTGCTAGGTCAAGGTAGGCTGTGTGAACTGCCTTACCCTCATCAATGGCCTTAGTGACTGTTTCAAAAAAGTCGAACAAGTTCAAGAGGCAGGATCTGCCCTTGACAAAGCCAAATTGGGTAGGATCCAGTGTCTGTAGGTCCCCAATGTCTTTATTTATGAGTTCCATTATGATCCTCTCCATAGCTTTGCAGACAAGGCTCATCAAGCTTATGAGGCGGTAATTTCCAGGGTCCGTAGAAGCACCACCTTTGTGGAGTGGGACCACAGTTGCCGTACGCCATTCTTTAGGTACGTATCCTGTAGTAAGGCTAAGATTAAACAGCAGCCTTATGTGTGGGTTTAGTTCCTCATTGAGTTCGTGTAGCACACAGCCGGGGACACCGTCCAGTCCCATTGATGCTGTGTTTTTTGCTTTAGAGAGCAGCTCTCACCTGGGCATCTGAGATGTTTGGGAGGCTAGACTCTGGTGGGATAGATATTTCTCCTTTTGGGGAGGGAGGGGAGAAATTTGCACTGAACCTGTCTGCCAGTATGTTGGCAATGTCTGTGGGTTCAGTGATTTTTTTATCATTTTGGACTAATTCCGAGCATATCTGGGAGTTTCCACCCAGGTTTCTAACATAGCTAAAGAAGGATTTATGATTGTCTTTTGTGTCATTAGCGATTTTTCTCTCAAAGTTGGCCTTGGATGATTTTATGAGTGATCGTAGTTTTTTGCTAGTATTGATCAGAGATGCCTTCCCATTTAGGGATTTTGCTCTGTCATGTAGTAGCTTTCTGCTCTTGTTGTAGAGTTTGTTTATGGCTGGAGTCCACCAGACCGGGCGCCTGCCTTTGGTGGAAAAGGTCTTGATTTTATTAGGGATTGCTTGATCCATACATTCCTGGAGGTGCTCGTAGAAGGCATTTGTAAGGGTTTCAGCAGCGTGGGTTGTGGTTTCCACTGGCTCGGCGGCCTTGAAGGATACCACTCCAGTCTTAAGAAGTGTGAAGTTTGCTTTTGAGAAGTTCTTCACTGTGGTCTTTTTTGCTGGGGGTGGGGGCGGGATGTGGATCTCCAGTGAGATTAATTTATGGTCTGATCTCACCAATGAGGGATATACTTCCGGTGTGGAGCATTTTGTCCCCATGTTTGTGATGATCAGGTCTAGTATATTTTCTCCTCTTATGGGAATGGTGACTAGTTGTTCCATAGCATTTGAGTTTATGAACTCAAGGAACCTTTGGGCTAGGGTGTTGGGGCTTGAGTAATGTTCCCAGTCTATGTTTGGGTAGTTGAAGTCACCCAATATGATGGTGTTTGGAGAGACATTTATACTCTCCAGTGTCTTCAGGAAGGCTGTGTGGGTTTCCTGAGTTTGAGAAGGTGGTCTGTAGCATGTTACAAACTGTAGGGCAGTTTTACCTATGGTTAATTGCACCTGGATGGTCTCCGATGCTTCGTGCGTTGCCACTAACCTGGAGGTGTGGGTATCCTTTATGAATATGGATACTCCCCTCCTTTTGTAGTTCGGTCCGGATTTTGGGGCGGAACGCATGATATGAGGTATAACCTGATAGTGCTGGGGTGCTCTCAGGAGCCTTGAACCAGGTTTCAGTCACAGCACAAACATCGATGTTCTCCATACTGAGGAGGGCTTCAAGGGCGTGCATCTTGAGGTTTAGACTTCTGGCATTGAGCAGTATTACCCTTAGTTTTTCTCCATTTTTGTTTTCTAGGGCGGTAGGTTTATCATTTGAGCCTTGCCTAAAAAAGGCACTATGGGGGTGGCAAGAGCCTTTGCCAATATCCGGAAGCCCAGGGGTGACAGGTGCAAGCCGTCCCTTGCGAAGCAGCGTGGCTTGTCAAGCATGTCATCCCAGGCAGACAGACATCGGATCCCCTTAGAATGACACCAGTAATTAAGCCAATTATTAAAGCTGATCATTTTGTCTCTGTATTGTGGCATATACTATTTGTATTCATATACTATTCGATTGTATATGGGAACAAAGCTACATTTTGTTGCTTTGTTGCATACCTTATATTTTATTTAACATACATTTAAATCTATATTAGTAGTCCTTGAGCTGCTCTATTATTACTTATTAGTATCAATGGAGATTCCATTGGGTATCTCTTGCTGCTTAGATACTATGCTGTCAGTTTGTGCAGAATTAATGGATTTTTCCTTATTTAACACAGCTCTGATTAACTTATAATATGAGCTAAAGCATTGTTTTTATGTTAACTGCTGCTATTTTAGTATAAGCAAATTTGTTTAGGATGCGTATAATTATTGAATTATGTGCTTTTTATCAAATATTTATATGTACAGTGTTTGTTTATTTTACTATATAGACTTCAGAACTATGTTATTTGAGATGTCATATATATATCACCATGGCTAATATGACTGAGCCATCATAAACACTATTTTTATAGCCATAGTGACTTAACATTTTGTGAATGGTTTTAGCAACATTGTCTCTTTAAATGCTTAATTGATTTATGAGCTAGGTCACATGCTATATAAACCAGACTTATGAGCTGGTTCAAATTTTAACAGTCCGAAGAAGCTACTGTGAAAGCGCTTACTGTGTGTGCACCAAATAAATCTTGTCATGTTTCTACAAGTTTACTGGATATATATTTTTCATTGAAAAGGAACTTATAATTTGTATGCCCTGGTTACCTCTTCGCCTGATTATTTGGATTCATATAAACTAATAGCTACCAATAGGTCCAATCATGCATACTAGATATGAAATACCTGTCTTATTGTAAGTTGGGCAGACAGTGTGTTGCTTACATTTATGACCTCAGACAATGAACTATGTGTTAAAGTATATAAATACTGCATGCCATGTAAATTGGAGCTAAATCTGATGAAGCTCAGTTAAGAGTTAAAGAAATCATATATTTAATTTCTTTTATTTTTCAGTGAAGAGGTATTACTATCGAAACAAGTTGTCAGTGCTTGATTACTTTGAAGTCACAACCGACTGATCATAACATGTCAAAACTCAAATGACTAGAAAAAAAAAAAAAACTAAAAAAAAAAACATGGGTTCTGCAGGTGGTAAACATCCTGTGGACCTTGTTACCAATTTTCCGACCTCCACTGTAAACTGATCTCGTAAAGGAAAAAAGACAGTAGTGTTCCATCAGCATATTTTTGATCAGCAATACCAGCTGTTTTCCTTTCAACAAAGTGCATTTTCAATTCAGCGTATTCAACACACACACACACACACACACACACACACACACACACACACACACACACACACACACACACACGCACACACACACACACACACATGCACATCTTTACAGAAAGGTTGGGTCTCTGGCTATGTGTTCTCTATAACATTTTAATTCTGACAATATGATAGCATGGGTAGTTTTTTAATGACAGCCCTCTCTCATTGACAAAAAAGTCACACTTTTTAATATATTCACCTGTTGATTATGGCAGTTTTAGGTACTTATTGTCTAGTCATCGCTTGTTTGATATTTGACTATATTTATTTCAAGGATGTAGTACAGATCATTTAAAAGTACCCAACAACAGTTATAAGGTAACATGTGACCAACATGTCCTTTTACAGATAACATTAGGTTTTGTGGGATAGTAACACAAACAATCAGTTATGTGCAAAATAGTGTAGCTTGTCTAATGTTTGGTGCCGAAAATTCAGCAACAATCTTTGACATTATGTGCATAAGGTAAAACAATACTTAAGTAGATCTGATTGCTAAATACTTGGATATGATTTAATATTATATTCGATAAATTGGCAGGTAATGATAGCAGTAGAGAATATAATCAAAATGTGCATGTGTGTAATTAGTAAAACAAGTTTTCTTTTTTTCTGAGAATTCTTTTCCTTTGTGTCTGTCGGTAGCTAAGATATCACCTGCTATACTGAAGATGGCAACATTTTCTTAATAGCATGAAACTATGACAACAGGTAAGGCCAAGGTCATGCTCTGAAACTTACAAGTTGCATGCTTGTGTAGTTGTGCCATCCTGTATTACTTTCTCTGCATTTTGAATTATTTTTAATGTGTACATATTAGTTATTAATAGAGCATTTACTTTCAACTCCCAGTTCAATAGTCATAATAAAAAATGTCCACTAAAACCACTAAAAGAATGTAGAATTCTACACAGGAAAAACTGAGAGAGCCTTGAAAGACAGAATGTACGAGCACTTGTACGACATTAGGACTGGGAAAGATACTAGCGCCTTGTTCAAACATTCAGTTTCCTGTTCATCTTTTAGTGGTTTTAGATTCGGCATCATTGATGTAGTTAAGCACAATAACAGGGGTGGGAACATGAAAAATGTTTTGTTGAATACGGAATTGAAGTGGCAATTGAGGTTGAAGGCCAATATTTTTCTTGGCCTCAATGAATATATGAGTATCAAACCAGTACTGACAGCTAAAGCAGTCAGGGTTTGAATTACACATTACATATTCATTGGATTTTTATTTTAAAGGGTATAAATATCTATTATCAACATTTTTTTGTTTGTTTTTTTAATGCTTTGTTGTTACAGTGTGTGTTTTTTAACACATATAAGGCACTATTGTAATATATATATACCCTATATCAGTGTGTTTTGACTGTGGTGCTTTAAATGTTAATTAACAGTAATTAGGACTATTATATAAAGTATGTGTAGCACTTGTTTAGTTTTATCTGAAGAAGTCTTGTGTAAAGACGAAAGCGCTCATCTGTGGATTTATATATAAAAGTTTTTTTGCTTCTTCTGGTGGCCTGGACATTTTTTATTTCTTTTTAGTGAGTTTTATTCTTTTTTGTGAGTATTAATAGTCATAATAACATTCCACAACCCCTACATTCCTGACAAAGATGACCTACAGTCCTGCGCTGCTCTACCACATCCCATAACTGCTATAATTTTTAAGGCAGTACTTGACTGAATATCTCCAAAACTCCATGGATTTAGTCTATGTTGAAAACCATAAAACTGAAGGAAGCATCAGAGTTTTGTAAACTGTTATATGGATCCATTCTAACAACTGTCATTCCCTTTTTTGCTGGAGTAATTACTACACCTTAACTACAGATACCTCAACACAAAGTGTTTCAATAAAAGTATTCCCTGAAATTGTTGACTGCTAAGCATAAATTGTCTGGTCTTGTAGCACCACAAAAACAAGCTTTAAATGAAAAAAAAATATTAAAACTCATCTTATGGAACAAACAAGTTAGATGTACTTTTAACATGTGAGACTAGAATTTTGCCATTGAAGATCTAAACTCTACCTTGCAACCATTGCAACAAACAATTACCTCTCAACTGTACACATTTTTGCATATTTTTGGTGTGCTCCTCCTAAAATCTGTACTTTTCTGGCGAATAGCTGAGGATTGAAGTAATTAAATAATGACAAACATTTGAGTTTAAGACTCCACATCCATCAGAAAATTAATGCTAATGCAAAACCTACTATTCTGTCAACTTTCTAAGTTTGTAAGAGTTATATTTAAAAGTGGCCCCTATTTGTCCCCCCATCATTTTAGGCTTTGTCCAGATTTTTTAAGAGGTTGAGAAGTATGATTTCAGAAAAACACCCAATTCATGCATCACACAACTGAATAAAAGAGTAGACATATAAGAAAAAAAATCATATGATTTGGAAGTCAAATCTCAGTATGGACAAAGAAATAGCAGTATGCAAGTATACATATACAATATATATTTATTTCCACTTGTTTGCCAGGAAAGTTAGACCAGCCCTTTTTCATTGGAGGTCCTGGAAGAAAAACACCACAGAAATAACAATAGTAGACATACAACATATTGAATACTCATGCAACATTTAGAAGCATTCGATGCAAGGTTGCATAACAACTGTTTATAGCAGTAGTATACAATATACAGAATGCTCAGGTAACAATCTTTATTATAAATGGCAGGCTGCTGGAGCCAAGAGCTAGAAGCACAAGAAATATTGTACTTATAAGTTGGCTTGCCAGACAATACTGATGAGACCATTTTAATAGACACTGCACAAAATATTCTGTCAAACCTGCTTGGTCATTCTAATGATTATCAAAAGGTTCAAATAAAAAAAGAGTCAATGGAGTTCATAAACTCATAGGTTTTAAAACCAGTGTTCAGGTCTGAAGACCAGTTAAGACTGGTTCTCTTACAAAACTCCCTATTACCAAATCAAGGGCAGAATTCAGAAAGGATGCCACAACTTGTATGCATGGTGTACACCTCATGGTAACCATTAACAATTCAGAGACAGCCCTACCATAGTGCTGCAACACAAAGAGGTGCAGCAGCATAGTGACCTCTCTCTGCGGCCTACCAGATATGCTAATGAGGCATTCTGGGGAGGTATCCTATGCTAATTAGCCACATGATCTCCCATATAAATGCCAGCAGTAAGGTATTTATGCAGCCATGCAATTCAAAGACCCAATCAGCTAAGTAAGGTACATTAGCCACCCATGTTGATGAACATGGGCAAAAGCTTGTATTCACCCATCACATTAGAGGTAAATGCAAAGAAGTTTAGTGGTCAGATAGTGATGGTGAATTTATGCGAGTGTGTGTATATGTTTGTGACTGTATGTGTGAGTGTATGCAGAGGCAGAGTGGTGTAAGGTGAGTGTGTGTGTGTGTGTGTGTGTGTGTGTGTGTGTGTGTGTGTGTGTGTGTGTGTGGTGGGAGGGTGTCATACTTCCACACTTCTCTAGACTAAGGAACAACTGCAATATTGGGGGGCACTGGACACTGGAGTAACTCTTCATATTATGCCTTAAAGTCAGTTAACAACTAACAGAACAAAGAGTTAAGCCATAAACAACATTTGGCAGGTGGAACTCTAGACATCAGGGATGTTTCTATATATTGTATCAAAGGCACTTAACTAATAAAACATGTTGCAGCACAAAAGATATGAGGCATAAGGTTACCTGACACTGTGGATAACTCTTTCTAATATGCCTTAAGAGCACATTAAAGGTTAATAGAACAAAGTGTTGCAGTACTAAAGGCATTGGTTGGGGAACACTAGACACCAGGGATGCTCTATACAGTGTGCCATAAATGGACGTAAAAAGATTCAAACCCTGTACCTTCAGAACTAGCACACAGCCTATTAGGGCTCTACGCCTTCAGTAAACACCAGCCATACTTGTAAAATATTACCCAAGTCTTTAAAATAAAAAAGAAATTTGAAGTAAAAGGGGAAGGATTTCAAACCACGTTCCCTTAGCTTGTCATAAAGGAGCCTTAACCCCCCCCCCCCAATCTGTCTCATCAGCTCATGTGGCACGTTTTTATATAATCTATAAGTAGTTTGAAACCCTAATGTGTGGCATTATTCACTGATTGCAATAGGAGGGACCGGGCCAGAATAAGAGAAAACAGCAGGATTGTCCTGTAAAATGAGGGACAGTTGAGAGGGATGGAGTTTTTTTTGTGTGGGGGAGACTTTAAGACAAAGGTATGAGAAACACTACATGATGCCAGGGAGAATTTTTAAAACAGTTCTTGGACTCAATTAAAATATAATAGAGCAACAGGTCTAGTATCATCTTGAGCTTAATGAACTCTTAGATGAATGAAACTCTTGATGTGAGGCATTATTGGATGACTATAAGAATTCTCCTCCTACCACCCAACACTACAACCTGCAAGAGATGCACTTACATAGCCAAACTGGAAGCAAAGCTCTCTCCGGTCAAGACTGTGCTAGACAGTCAAGAGGAGAAGGCTAACACCTGCATTACACCTCTAGCAACTCATAGCCTTTCAAAACCCACACCATCAACTCCCACACATAGCAACACTAAACCCACATATGCGGAGGCCCTTAACATTAACCTGCCCAAGCAACAAGGACCTCCGAAGCTGAAACGCAAACAAACACCAGTAACAGCCAAAGTGACACCTAGCTCACAACACCAGTGTGCCACCCAACAGCAGCCCCTAAGGCAAGACAATGTACCCAACACTTTAGTCATAGGTGACACTATAGTCAGGCACACTGATGTCCCACTCACCAGGCTGAACAAGGAGAAAATTACAGTCAGCTGCCTGTCGGGTGCCAGGATCCGCCACATAACGCATGCACTCAAGTCACTCCACAAGTACAAATATGACTCTGTCATTGTCCATGCTGGAGTAAATGACTTGAGACGTACCTCCCTGGACTACATGAAAAGAGACATGGAAGAGCTATTGGATCATGTGACCCAGGCAGGTATGACCCTAGCCCTGAGTAGCATCCTGCCTTCACCCAGAATGATACCACAGTATAAGGACAAAATGATTGACTTCAACAATTGGCTACGCTTCTGGTATCATTCAAAGGGGATCCAGTATTTGTCTGCCTGGGAAGACATGATCGACAAACCACGATGCTTTGCCAGAGATGGTCTTCACCTGTCACCCCTGGGATTCAGGTTACTGGCTAAAGCTCTTGCCACCCCTATAGTGCCTTTTTTAGGCAAGGTTCAAAGGATAAAACCACCACCATAACAGATACAAGCATGCAAAATCTGAAGGTAATGCTACTCAATGCTAGAAGTCTAAACCTCAAAATGCACTCTCTCGAGGCACTCCTAAAAATGGAGAACATCAATATCTGTGCAGTGACTGAGACCTGGTTCAAGGCTCCAGAGAGCACCCCTGCAATACCAGGCTACAATTCTTACCGCACGTTTCGGCCACAAAACCAAGACCGAAACACTAAATGTGGAGGAGTGTCCATATTCACCAAGGATATTCACACCACCAGGCTAGTTGCCCAACACAATGCATCTGAAATTCTCCAGGTGCAACTAACACTAGGTAAGACTGCAATCCAAATTGTAGCTTGATACAGATCTCCCACCATACCCCAAGATTCTCACTACACCTTCCTAAACATACTGGAAAATATTAAGATACAACCAAACACCCTAATACTAGGTGATTTCAACTACCCTGCCATTAATTGGGAAAACTACTCGGGTACCAACTCCTTTTCCTAACGGTTCTTGGAATTCATAAATTCCAACACCCTGAATCAACTAATCCATTGTCCCACCAGGGGCTCCAATATCCTAGACCTGGTCATTATCAACATGGGAGATAGATGCTCCACACCACTGGTCACCCCCTCATTGGTCAGGTCTGACCATAAGCAAATCACCCTTGACATCCACATCCCACCCCCCACCCCCAGTAAGGAAACCTCCTTAAAAAACTTCTCCAAAGCCAACTTCATGCTACTGAAGTCAGAAGTGACAAACTTCACAACACCCATGCAGACGGGCTCTGGAAGTTCGACTGCAGAATCCTACACTATGGCACTGTATGAGCACATCCACTCGTGCATGAATCGTGCCATCCCAAATAAAATCAAGATGCTCTTCTCCAAAAAAAGGAAGCCAATCTGGTGGTCCCCTGCTATAAACAAACTATACAACAGAAGGAAGAAACTGTTGCAGAAAAGAGGAAAATCTCAGGATGCAAAAAACTCCCTCACCGGCCTCAGTAAGAAGCTGAGATCCCTCATAAAATCCTCAAAAGCTAGTTACGAAAATAAAATTGCCAAAGATTCCAAAGACAACCACAAGGCATTCTATAGTTATGTCAAGAATCTAAATGGCAATGCTCAGATTTGCTCTGAGCTACATCAGAATAGCATTAAATATACTGATCCCAAGGATATTGCCAATATCCTGGCAGATCGATTCAGTGCCAACTTCACTCCTCTCTCACCCCCTAAAGGGCCCATCTCAATACCAAGAGATTGCCAAATTCCGATAATCACAGCCACACAGGTAGAAACAGCACTCTCCAAAGCTAAGAATACAGCATCCATGGGACCAGATGACATCCCTGGCTGTGTACTACATGAACTACAAAATGAACTGGCACCCCACCTAAGTGTCATGTTTAATCATAGCCTCACCTCAGGCTTTGTGCCCACTGAGTGGCACACAGCTACAGTTATCCCGCTCCACAAGGGAGGATCCACTTTGGATCCCAGGAACTACTGTCCCATCGGTCTGACAAGCCTGATCTGCAAGGGCGTTATCGTGGAACTTATAAACAAAGACATTGGCAACCTCCAGATACTGAACCCCACCCAGTTTGGGTTTGTGAAGGGCCGATCTTGTCTCCTGAATCTGATTGACTTCTTTGAATCGGTCTCCAGAGCTGTGGACGAGGGTAAGGAGGTCCACACAGCCTATCTGGACCTCGCCAAGGCCTTCGACACCATCCCCCACTCTGGAATCATAGATAAACTTACTAAGCTGGGCATAAATCCCTACGTCACTCGATGGGTTGCCAACTGGCTTACTGACAGAACCCAGACTGCAAAAGTAGCTGACTCCAAATCCATCTCCAGACAAGTGACAAGTGGAGTACCTCAGGGTTCAGTCCTGGGACCACTCTTGTTTGGCATCTACTTCTCTGAAGTACAGGCCAACACTAAGGGACTCAGGCTAACAAAGTTTGCAGATGACTGCAAACTGGGAGCCATTATTGAATCCCCAAACTATGTGGATATTCTACAAAAGGGCCTTACAGAAACAGATGCCTGGTGCCAGGGCCATGGGCTCAAGCTTAATGCCAAGAAATGTATAGTCATCCCCTTTGGAAAAAAACATGTACCCATGAGCTACCACATAGGTGGCAGGACACTAAACATCGAAATTGTGATAAGAGACTTAGGGACACAAGTGGACAGTGGTCTCACTTTCGATAACCACATCACCACAGCAGTCAGGAAATCCTTCTGCGTGGCACACCTCATTACTAAGGGCTTTTCATCCAGAAAAAGGAGGTCATTGTCCCACTGTACTCATCCCTCATTATACCCATTATAGAGTATAATGCCCCATTTGGTATGTACCTCACAAGACATCTGCAACAGCTGGAAAGGCCACAGAAATACCTCACTAAAAGAATTACAGGCTTAAAGCAGATGCCATATCCTGACCATCTAAAAAAACTCCCGCTATACTCTGTGGCATATCGTCTACTCAGAGCCGATCTCTGCTTAACATACAAGGCCATGTCAAACCCTGAGCTGTTGGACATACTCCACTTAAAGAAATCCCAATCCCTCAGAGCCACACACTCCAGGGATCTAAACATTATCATCACAATGAACAAAACATGCTGGAGGGATAGGTTCCTGACCCAGAGACTCCCCATACTCTGGAATAGATTGCCCATACATGTCAAGCAGAGCACCTCATTGGCTCTCTTCAAAAGGAACCTTGATGATTGGATGGGAGATAGGAAATTCACCCTGGGGATCATGTCAGTCACCCTGCTAGACAGGGGCCCAGAGAAGTAAATATTGTGGGAAAAAATTTCCAGGGAATTGTTATGGCTAGGCTTGCATAGGCCTTAGAGCCGATAGCCTAGTACCAACCTATGAACCTATCAGTAGTTTGTGAGAGCAGGCATAAAAAAAATAAGAGACATTAGGGACAGGTAGAGAATATGTTTGTGTGTGTTTGAAAGTGTACATGAATGTGGTAGAGGGAATGAGGGGTGCCTGTGTCAGTGTGAAGCACAGACCACCAATGTTAACCACAGTGGGAAAGTGCTCATTTGCATTTGTAATAAATAAGGGCCATTCAGAGGTATGCAAATTAGCTGACAGCAAGGTATTTCCTCATTTGGCTAACATGTCTGTGAACTGCATTAAGTAAACAGCCCTTTTTGGACACAGCTCTTATAGCCAGTGATGGTGTTGTTTCTCAATCCCTGTGCAAGTGTCACCAGTCATGGAAGAATGCAAAGTTCCTGTAATCATGGTTGCACAGGTAAAAAACACACTCTCCAAAGCCAAGAACACAGCATCCATGGGACTTGACAATATCCCAGGCTAAACTCTACATGAACTACAGAATTAAGTGGCACCCTACTTAAGTACCATGTTCAATCATAGCCTCATCTCAGGCTTTGTGCCCACTGAATGGTGCACTGCAATGGTTATCCCACTCCACAAAGGGGGAGCCACGACGGACCCCAGGAACTACTGCCCCATTAGCCTGACGAGCCTGGTCTGCAAGGCCACGGAACGTATCATCATAGAACTCATAAACAAAGACATCGGTAATCTCCAAACTCTGGAGCCTACCCATTTCGGATTTGTAAAAGGCAGATCATGTCTCCTAAACCTGATTGACTTCTTTGAAGCAGTCACCAAAGCCATAGATGAGGGTAAAGTCATTCACACAACTTATCTAGATCTCGCCAAGGCTTTAGACACCATCCCCCACTCTGGAAGTATAGATAAGCTCACTAAACTAGGTATAAATCCCTATGTCACAAGATGGGTTGCCAACTGGCTCATGGCCAGAACCCACACTGTGAAAGTAGTGGACTGCAAGTCCGACTTCAGACCAGTGATAAGTGGAGTACCGCAGAGTTCATTCCTGGGCCCTCTCCTGTTTGGTATCTACTTCTCTGAAGTACAGGCTAACACAGAAGGTCTTTGACTAACAAAGTTTGCAGATGACTGCAAACTAGGAGCCATAATCAAAACTCATAACGATGTGGACATACTGCAAAAGGGCCTCACTGAGACAGATACCAGGTGTCAAAGCCATGGCCTGAAGCTCAATGCCAAAAAGTGTATTGTTATCCCCTTTAGTAAAAACTCTATACCCATGAACTACCACATAGCTGGTAGTCTACTTAATGCTGAAAATGTGATAAGAGACCTTGGGACACTGGTGGACAGTAGTCGCTACTTTGATAATCACATCGCCACAGTGGTCAGGAAATCCTTCTTCGTGGCTTACCTCATCACAAAAGGTTTCTCATCTAGAAAAAAAGAGGTCATTGTTCCCCTCTACTCATCACTCATTAGACCCATTATAGAGTACAATGCCCCTTTTGGTATGTACCTCACAAGACATCTACAACAACTGGCAAGGCCACAGAAATACCTCACAAAGAGGATTACTGGCCTCAAACAGATGCCCTACGCAGACCTTCTCAAAAAACTCCAGCTTTACTCCGTCGCATATTACCTACTCAGAGGTGATCTCTGCCTAACATACAAAGCTATGTCAAACCCAGAGCTGTTAGACATCATCATCATCTTCTTTCGGCTGTTCCCATTAGGGGTCGCCACAGCAGATCACCTGTTTCCATTTCTTCCTGTCCTCTGCATCTTGCTCTGTCACACCAACCACCTGCATGTCCTCTCTCACCACATCCATAAACCTTATCTTAGGCCTTCCTCTTTTCCTCTTACCTGGTAGCTTCATCCTTAGCATCTTTTTCCCAATACACTCAGCATCCCTCCTCAGCACATGTCCAAACCATTGTAATCGTGCCTCTCTGGCTTTGTCTCCAAACCTTCCAACCTGGGCTGACCCTCTAATATACTTATTCCTAATCCTGTCCACCCTCGTCACACCCAGTGCAAATCTTAACATCTTTAATTCTGCCACATCCAGCTCAAACTCCTCCCTTTTTGTCAATGCCACTGTCTCCAACCCATATAACATAGCTGGTCTCACTACCCTCATGTAGACCTTCCCTTTCACTCTTACAGGTACTCATCTGTCACAAATCACTCCTGACACTCTTCTCAACCCACTCCATCCTGCCTGTACTCTCTTCTTCACCTCTCTTCCACACTCACCGTTACTCTGAACTATTGACCCCAAGTATTTAAACTCATCCACCTTTGCCACCTCTACTCCTTGCATCCTCACCATTTCTCTATCCTCCCTCTCATTCACACACATATATTCTATCTTAGTCCTGCTGACCTTCATTCCTCTTCTCTCTAGAGCATATCTCCATCTCTCCAGGGTCTCCTTCACCTGTTCCCTACTCTCACTACAGATCACAATGTCATCTGCAAACATCATAGTCCATGGGGACTCCTGTCTGATCTCATCTGTCAACCTGTCCATCACCATTGCATATAAGAAAGGGATCAGAGCTGATCCTTGATGTAACCCCACCTCCACCTTAAACGCAGCCGTCACTCCCACCACAGACCTCATCACTGTCACACTACCCTCGTACATATCCTGTACCACTCTTACATACTTTTCTGACACTCCTGAGTTCCTCATACAATACCACAACTCCTCTCTAGGCACCCTCTCATATGCTTTCTCTAAGTCTACAAAAACACAATGCAACTCCTTCTGACATTCTCTGTACTTTTCCATCAACACTCTCAGAGCAAAGATCACATCTGTAGTGCTCTTTCCCGGCATGAAACCATACTGCTGATCACTAATCATCACGTCCCTTCTTAACCTTGCTTCCACTACTCTTTCCTGTAACTTCATGCTGTGACTGATTAATTTAATCTCTCTGTAGTTACTACAGCTCTGCACATCACCCTTATTCTTAAAAATCGGTACCAAAACACTTTTTCTCCATTCCTCAGGCATCCTCTCACTTTCCAAGATTTCATTAAACAATCTGGTTAAAAACTCCACTGCCATTTCACCTAAACACCTCCATGCTTCCACAGGTATGTCATCTGAGCCAACAGCCTTTCCATTCTTCATTCTCTTCATAGCTGTCCTTACTTCCTGTTTGCTAATCCATTGTACTTCATGATTTACTATCCCTACATCATCCAACCTTCTCTCCCTCTCAATCTCTTCATTCATCAACCCCTCAAAGTACTCTTCCCATCTCCTCAACACACGCTCCACTTAAAGAAATCCCAATCCCTCCAAGCTACATGCTCTAGGGGCCTAAAACTTGTCACCACAATAAACAGAACATGCTGGAGGGATAGATTCCTGTCCCAGAGACTTCCCATACTCTGGAACAGACTACCTATCTATGTCAAACAGAGCTCCTCATTAGCACTCTTCAAGAAAAATCTTAATGATTGGATGGGAAATAGGAAATTCACCCCAGGGATCACTTCTGCGGCTCTGCTCAACAAGGGCACAGGAAAATAATTTTCTTGGGTGGCGAAAGCCAGGGTACATTTTTGGCTAGGCTTATATAGGCCCTTGGGCCAATAGACTAGTGCCTACCTATGAACCTATGAACAACTTTCTACAGAAGACTGTCGTAGAACTTGAGCATGATTGAAGCCCAGCATGTGGGACTGACAAACAAGTTTTTTCTGCATCTTCAGTCCTGTGTAACTATATTAGGAGGAAGAGAAGGATGGAAACAGAGTATCAAGAAGTTGAATCATTTCTGACTTTATTTTTATTTTAATTTTTTAATACATGGGAAATGCGCTAAGTTTTAAGATAAAGGAAGCCTACATTGTATTACTGGACAAAGACGCTCTACACTTGAATCTTATTTACTACATTTTGTTATGGCTAGCAATAATGCTGTCATGTCTGTGGTGAGCTGGGTGCAGAGTGGGACTTTTTTATTATCAAGAAAAGCAGGTGTTTTTATTTTTTTCCCATGTGTGGAAGAATAACATCTTCTTCACTTTAACTTTACCCTTGTCTGGATATGTGTATTTTAGTCTTAGTTATAAAATTTCATCAAATGATGTTTGATGCTATATTATATGTAAAGTTTAATTTGGTTAAATCAATAATTCAAACTCCATTTTAATGGAGTAACTTATTTATTTATTAGGTGGAGAAGTCCATAGGCTCATAGGTGTGTACTAGGCTAATGGCCCTGGAGCCTTTACAAGCCTAGCCCATAGAAGTGCCCTGGCATCATGCCATCCGATGTTCATTCCCAGTGCCTCTATCAAGTCGAGCTACTGAAGTGATCCCCAGGGTGAACTGATTTTTTCGAGGGCCATTTTGTATTACACCACATTTGTTTAATAGCAGAAGATAATGAGAGTGTCTAGCTTGTCCATTTTCCCTCTTGTCCAACCTTACCTTGACGTTTTTGTACCTCTGCCATTAAATGTATTTGCATATTCTCTGTATGCCTTCATTTCAAGTAGTCCATTTGATGGGTCCCAAACCCTCACTGTGAGAAAGTCCTTTCAGTGATCAAGGAATTAGTCAGCCTGTGGGCCTCATCGACAAATGCAAAATCCATATTTGTGTGGACACTTCAGTGTAGCTAACTTACCCATGTTTTTTTTTTATTTCTGTTTGTTTGCTGGGAATGTCTTACTGGCTGAAGCCCATTTTCTGTGTAGGCCTGGGAAGAAAAGCAAAATATAAATGCTTATATGCTATCATGGTTATAAAAAGTAGTTGAAAACTGGAGTACCCCTGAAAAGACTCATACAAATACCACAGGAACTGGATACAGACAGCACCAGAAAGTCAGGATTGAACCTTGGACCCTGGAGATGTTGAGCAGTGCCTTAACTACTGAGCCTTCATACTGACCAGTAATATTCTAACATTTTCAAAGGGCAGCCATATACGAGTAAATGACAAAATAAAGATATTGGGACATGCCTTGAGAGGAAATGAAAGTGAAAATAAAAAAATATATATTTCAGCATATGAATCATACTGAGGCAAATATGCAAGTGCACTGAATATAGTGGACTCAGTTCAGCTGCAGACTGGGAGTTGTAGGATAATGAGAAGGTAGTTCATATGTACAGTCAGGAGGAAATATGAGTAGTGCAATATTGTACAACAAATGATTAGGTACAATGTACAACATAACAGTGCCAATATTTTACACATTTACAGTGCAGCAGAAATATTGGGTCTATATTAAATCAGCGAACATTTAAAAAAGCGAACGCTGATTTATCAACCCCATGTAAGCGAACGCTTACAATCCCAAACACTTAGAACAGCAATTGTTTTTCCCAGGAAAAAAAAAAAATCGCTGTTCCAAAAAAAGAAAAAAAAACTTTAAAACATTACATAAAGTGGGGGTCTTCACCCCCCACACTCCCCTGCTTAAATATACCAACTCTGAGATCTCACTACAGTGACAAAAATGGCAAAATAACAAAGGCGGCCAAGCGATTTCTTTCCCAGGGAAAATTCGCTTATATGCCGTTTCGGTAATTTGCCGTTTCGTGCATTCAAGTTCGATCAAGACGCATTCAAAAGAATGCTTCCTCAATCATATAATAGGGTACCAAAATATCAGATGAGTTTACCCCTTCTCTGTTGTTATTGTCCATGTGCCTGCAATTATCTCAGCATTCATACGTAATTACATTCTGGAGTCTTTTGTTTGCAAGCTTTGAAAAAATTAACATCTGGTCTCACTTTGTAGAGTCTGGAAGTGTATGGCTAATGTCTAAAGAAAATGTGCATTTGAGGGGTCATTAGCTGTGATGTTTAGAAAATCTGGCTGAGCTTTTCACAGTGACACACTTCAGTCAGATCTAAATTAGCCTGTGTGCATCACAGGATTCTTTACAAAAATTATGGCAATGTTATATAAATACAAGGCAGACCTGACTATCACTGCCTTAAAACCACACAATATATTTCTCAAGTACTGTGTTGAAAAGAGCTTTTCATGCTTTAAACTGTATTCACATTCATTCAAATTCCTGAATTTTGCTTTGCTTCCCTACTTGCTTTTCTGCCTGGCTAAAGTTTTCTTTCAACTATGCATGACTTGCAAAATATTTTGACTTGTATTGGATGAAAGAAACTTGACATTTCCTTTCCTTACTAAGATGAATTTAATGTATACATTCAGCATTTAAAATTGATAGCTTGGTTTCTGCTATAATATGACTGTTCATGAAAGGTTTATACACTGTACTCAGTAGTTTACCATTTTATCTACTTCCTTTCCCAGAATCAACAGGCCATGAAGGAAAATAATAATGTAATAATAAACATTTAGAATTTTCTGCATGCCACCGTTTCTGTAACATCAATACAGAAGAGCCACACAAATAAGGAACAGTTGTTGCAGTTAATACCCTTATTTCTAATGTTTCCAGTCCTACATTTTCTAATATTACATCACAAATAATACTGATCAATGAAAAATCTATCTTCCTAAATAAATGCCCGCATGAATTACATTACTTCTGAATGCCGTTTCTTCCAAAACAGCATTTAAAATCCATGAACACTACTACAGTTTAGGCATTTAATGCAATGTGACTGTTCATTAGCGTTTAAGAAAATCATGTAGACGTCGATCACTGCTGGAATATTGATAATTGTTAAGTAGCGAAATACGTTACAATTTATCTAACAGAGAGACAGGGGGTAAAGGAGGCACAGCTCAAAAGATGGAGAAAAAGATAATGAGAGAAAAGGACTAAGACTGTGGAAGAGAGAATGATGTCCATCCTTATTTTACCAAAAGAATGAGGTACAACATTTGAGAGGCAGTGAAAAGACTAATGTTATTTTAATTTGTTAATTTGTTTCTCATGATGCAACGGTATAGGAGAGATTTTCTGTGTGTGAGGTAACATTTCATTCTTAAAGGAATGCTGTGCGTATTGGTAAAAGTGACAACAAAAGAACTATATAATAACTGAACAATCAAAAATAAAAACAAACGTAAAAAGCAGCTAACGACAGCCACTCGCTAGAGTCCAAAAACACGCTGGTTACTTTAACGTACAAAAAGTTTATTTAAAAACTAAGCAACATTTTCGTCACTCCTCTCAAGTTAACTTCATCAGAAAGTAAAATAAACACACAGGTGTAGTCACATTTAAAAAGTCCACTACAAGGCGGCATGATTATTCTAGCCAATCAGCTTGTCTCATTCAAAAGAAAGAGGTTTAAAGCACCACAGGTTAAAAAACTAAAATAGCGGTAATCACCCATGACGTTTTGCTTCTCATAAGAAGTGAAATGTTTAATGTATATAAAGGGTATATATGAAAAATATGTATGTATAAAACAGTGTATGAGAATAACTAATTCTCTTTAAAAATTAGTCACTGTAAAAACATCTTATGTCATTTTTAGTTAATTTCATTGTCTCAAATAGCTCTTTAATTTCAATAAACAAGCTATATTACAATTATCATTGAGACCTAGATGAGAAAAAGCATTTAATGACAACTGCCATTCAAGTTCGTGACATTCTAGTATTAGTGAAGTAGGTCCTCCTCTGATGTCGTGAACTTGTTGGTCTATTGCTATAAATTGAAAAGAATGACCAACTTTAATGTTAATATGCTTCGCTAAGGCGTTGTCACTTTTGTTCTTAGAAAATGCATAAATGTGTTCATATAGATTCTATCCCTAAATTTTTGATCTGTTTTTCCCACATGAAATGCAGGACAGTTATTACAAACAGCCAATTTTCTCCATTAACAAGTTGTTTTTGCACAATAAGTACCAGTTTTTATGTAAAATAAACTTAACTTGGTCACTGTCATTATTAAAAGTAGTGATAAATCTGGTTTTGTAAGAATGACAAGTGGCACCTTGACATGCTACAAATACATTACTACTACCATAGGTTACCCTGTATATATTTGATAAACCAGATATTAAAAACTCTCTCGTGTATTACACGAGATTTTTGGATGATATTTTTATCATCTTTAAAGGAGACCAACAAGCAGCAGATAGACTCATTGACTACTTAAATTCTACCACTACATTTTTTCAATTTACACACAAATATGACACAACTAGCATTGACTATTTGGATGTTAAATTAACTAAAGGCCCTAATAAAAGTTTGTGCTCCACTATTTATAGGAAACCTACATACTGCAATTCGTTTCTGCACTATTCCAGTGTACACCCTTTCAAACAGAAACGCTCTACTATCAAGGGCCAACTGGTTAGAGCAGCACAGATGTGCTCTTTAGAAGCAGATTTCTTAGTGGAATGTGAACAATTGGAAAGTATGTTTGTAAACAGAGGGTACCCTACTTACTTGGTCCATGAAGTAGTAGTGGAAGTAAAAAATAAACGTAGGACAGGTATTTTCAATCCTATCCTACATGACAGGACATCTAACAGTGAGTTGAATATTGATGTTGATGATACTTGCTACGATCCACATTCCACAAATATACTGAACAGGGTAACCTATGGTAGTAGTAATGCATTTGTATCATGTCAAGATGCCACTTGTCATTCTTACAAAACCAATTTTATCACTACTTTTAATAATGATAGTGATCAAGTTAAGTTTATTTTACATAAAAACTGGTACTTATTGTACAAAGACAACTTGTTAATGGAGAAAATTGGCCCTCACCTGTCCATTACTTATAAGAGAGGAGCCAACTTAAAGAGCCTTCTCGAAGCCAATAAACTGAGAGCCAACAATAGAATAAGTAGCTCTTTTTCTTGTGGGGCTTGTAAGATGTGTAAATATGTCAAAACTGGTAGTACATTTGAAGTAGCAGGTCGAAAATACCAGATAACACACAAACTTGATTGTAATTCAAAAAGTATCATTTATTTAACTGTTTGTAATAACTGTCCTGCATTTTATGTGGGAAAAACAGATCGAAAATTTAGGGATAAAATCTATGAACACATTTATGCAGTTTTTAAGAACAAAAGTGACAACGCCTTAGCGAAGCATATTAACATTAAAGTTGGTCATTCTTTTCAATTTATAGCAATAGACCAACAAGTTCACGACATCAGAGGAGGACCTATTTCACTAATACTAGAATGTCACGAACTTGAATGGCAGTTGTCATTAAATGCTTTTTCTCATCCAGGTCTCAACGTTAATTGTAATATAGCTTGCTTATTGAAATTAAAGAGCTACTTGAGACAATGAAATTAACTAAAAATGACATAAGATGTTTTTACAGTGACTAATTTTTAAAGAGAATTAGTTATTCTCATACACTATTTTATACATACATATTTTTCATATATACCCTTTATATACATTAAACATTTCACTTCTTATGAGAAGCAAAACGTCATGGGTGATTACCACTAACAAATGTTACTTTGTTGCCATTTGACAGTGATTGCGTATTTTAGTTTTTTAACCTGTGGTGCTTTAAACCTCTTTCTTTTGAATGAGACAAGCTGATTGGCTAGAATAATAATGCTGCCTTGTAGCGGACCTTTTAAATATGACTTCACCTGTGTGTTTATTTTACTTTCTGATGAAGTTACTCGAGAGGAGTGACGAAAACGTTGCTTAGTTTTTAAATAAACTTTTTGTACATTAAAGTAACCAGCGTGTTTTTGGACTCTAGCGAGTGGCTGTCCTGAACTATATAATAACATTTACTGAGAACTGATATTCTGTGTAAAAGGAATTTCACATATGTGAACGTGAGGGATACAAGCTGGTAGGCAATAATCATATATAATGTAAAAAATGGTTGATAGCAATGTATATAACAGCTTTATTAACAGAACCATCTGAAGGGATACTTTCAAGTTACTGATTGTTCTTAACCTACTTATGGCAAGCATGCAGGCTTCCAAAGATATAAAAGTTAGCAGCGCTCTTGGTGAGACCATTTCTTTCTTCAAGATGCTTTACTAGACTTTTAGTGTAGTTTGAGCATAAAATTTATCTCAATGGTCTGAGAAACCTGGTGAGTGCATAAACCACACTACACTTACCTAACAGTCTTAACAATCTTATATATACAGATCAGCTAGATGTTAGTTGCATTATCTTCTTCTGGTTGCTCCCATTAGGGGTCTACACAGTGGATCATAGGCCTGCAGAATGAGTGGCAATAGAGTTTTATGGTGATGAGTTGCCAACCCAGCACCCAACCTACCACAGAAAGCACACAGTTGCACTTAGGGCCAGTTTAGAATGTCCAATCCACTGGTAGCATGTCTTGGGAATGTGGGAAGAAACCCACATGGAAGATATGCAGACTACACACAGAGGGTACCCCAGCCAAGAATCAAACTAGCAAACCTCTCGCTGTGAGGTGACAACACTAACCACTGCACCACTCTGCCACCCATGTTAGTTGCATTATATAGTTCATGTATAGGAGTGACTAAAAGAAAGACATTTTTACAGGGTTTCAGAGTTTTGGGGCTGTGTTTCTGCATTCTTAAATTAATTGAATGTGTCCTGTAGCTGACTAAATGTGTATGATTGGTTGGGTTTTATTTTTCATTTAGTTGCAATCTTCTGTATGAGAAAAAAAATGACAGATTTCGGCTTGTGCTTCTTTTTGCAATAATATGCATGGAGAGAGAGAGAGAGAGAGAAAGAGAAAGAGTGGCAGTGCTTGTACGTTTATAATAGTGGGTATTTTCCACTTTACAGCACTCTTCTTTCTGATGGTGAGTCTAGCAATAGTGAAAACCTGGAATTATTATTTGCTTTTTTTGATGAACATGAAAACACTGTTAGATTTACATGGCAGCATTTCCTCTGTGAAATAATCTTTCTTGATGCTGAAATCAGGAAAATAGCAAAAGTGTGAGTGGCTTTACCTCTGATCTATACTTCTTACTGACAAAATTATTTGCATTTGACAACCATGGAAGTACATTAAATATAACAATGTTTTAGCAGTTTTTCTGTTTATGAGACCACACAATATTAAGGTAGCTGATAAGGAGGTCAATAAGACGTACATTCTGCATTTACAGCTGTGTAGGTACATACAGAATGCATACACTTTCTGTTTTGCCACGTATACAGTCCAGAGTGCTTCTTCAATATGTGTCTGTACATGGCCAGTTGGACTCTTTGACTTCATTGTTGGCTATTTGACAGCTATATCACAAGAATCATGCAAGATGGGATTACTTAAATATGTGTACCATGTGATCATGGGTGACACTGCAGGCTCCCTCCACCATGTCACACACACACACACACACACACACACACACACACACACACACACACACACACACACTCTCACACACACACGCACACACACATGCCCACATAACTTTTAATAACACTTTTCTGTTCTGTAGTAGAGCAACATACTTTCACATTAGGTATAAGCAGGAAGGGTTATTTCTTCCACAGAAAATAACCCCCAAACCTCGCAACAAGTAAGCAATGAAGAAATGAATGCTATACACTTATGCTTCATTTAATAATGCTTGCTTGAAACAATATTCAGGATTTCTATGATTCTAGTCCATTATAAACCATTCCCAACGTGGTACACTAAGTTAGGTTATATCAGAAGAAACTGGGTAAGAGTGCTGTTATACTGTGATCATGTGATCTCACTACCACTAGTGGCAATACCTTATAATAAAACTGTAACTTTCAGACAGAAGTGACATATCAAAATCAGTAATGAGCTAAATGTCATTTATTACCTTTTTTCAATCCCTTTAAGCTTGGGAAGTGTAGTGACATCCTTAACCAAAAGTACTTAGAACCATTCACAAACTGCAAGTGACTGTATCATTCTTTAAAAGAATGCAAAGCCTCACAGGATGAAGGGTTATCTTGACGTGTCTGTACATAGTTATCTAAGCAAGTTAAATTCTTTACAGGCACATTTGTGCACGTAGGCATGTATGCATGCTTGCATATTTTTGGTATCATTCTGCACAGAAAAACAGGTCTATTCTCTGCAACTTTTCCTGTGCTATATTGGCTTTATGGTAAGATTTGTTTAGTGAAATATCTAGACTATTGCAAGCACCATTGTGTAACAAGTTTCAGTTTTTTGCACAATGTATGAAGTTGTTATTCTGTCTCTGCATCAAATTTTTTGGCATGTTCAGTCATACTCAGTATTTCCAGATTAATGCTATTGATGTGGTATCATAGCTGATTTTCTTCTGAATATATAATTCTCTCTCTTCTGATTCCAGATCTCTTCATCCAGTACTAAAAAGTGTCTGTTCTGACTCCAAATCACTGCAGATACTAGTGACATAGTTTTAAAAGGCATCATAGATGATTAACTTTTTATTAATTTTTTTAACATAAATTATTCAGGATCTTGGCATGCCGTGTTCTATCTTCTACTCTGTGTTAATGATTCATAAGAAGTGACTCATTTGGTATCTGATGTTAAAAGTCATCTGATTGTGTGTAATGCAGTTGATTAAGTAGAACTTTTTATGACGTTGAAAAAATCTTTAACTTAGCAGAAGGTAGAAGCTTTCTTAATAAGGCAAAAAAACTGAAAATGAAATCAATGGAAAGTGTATTTAGAGGAGAGAGGAGTGAACTATGAGCACATTTTGCTCACGGTTAACTTTATTTCCATAGCTAGCTTATCTCACTATTTCCTGACTTTTTTTCATGTGTTAGAAATACTCAAGCATAATTCAGCAGCAGAAATCACACTCATCACACAGTCTCACTAAATCTACACCACCAAAATCCACACACAGTAACACAAAAACATTTGCAGAGGCTCTCAGTAATAATCTGTCTAAGCAACAGAGACCTCCAAAGCAGACACGCAAGCAACCTTCATCCCCCAACACAACCCAAATGACACATAGCCCACAGACTCAGTGTGCCACTCAACCACAGCCAATAAGATAAAACAATGTACCCAACACACTAGTCATAGGTGACTCTATAGTCAGGAACACTGATGTCCCACTCACCAGGCTAAATATGGAGAAGGTTACTGTCAGCTGCCTGTCATGTGCCAGGATCCGCTACATAACCCACGCACTCAGGTCACTCCACAACAAATACAAATATGACTCTGTCATTGTCCATGTTGGTGTGAATGACCTGAGACGTACCTCCCTGGACTACATGAAAAGAGACATGGAAGAGCTCTCCGATCTTGTAGCCCAAGCAGGTATGACCCTAGCTCTGAGTAGCATTCTGCCATCACCCAGAATGATACCACAGTACAAGGACAAAATGATTGACTTCAACAATTGGCTAAGCTTCTGATGTCATTCTAAGGGGATCAAGTATCTGTCTGCTTGGGATGACATGGTCGACAGACCATGATGCTTTGCCACAGATGGCATGCACCTGTTGCCCCTGGGATTCCAGATACTGGCTAAGGCTCTTGCTGCCCCTATAGTGCCTTTTTTAGGCAGGGTTCAAATAACAAATTCACCACCATAACAGGAACAGACAAGCAAAAACTGAGGGTAATGCTACTCGATGCTAGAAGTCTAAAATTCAAAATGCACTCACTCGAGGCACTCCTTAAAATGGAGAATATCGATATCTCTGCAGTGACTGAGACCTGGTTCAAGGCTCCAGAGAGCACCCCTGCACTACCAGGCTATAACTCATACCACACTTTTTGGCCATGTAACCTGTACCAAAACACCAAAGGCAGAGGTGTGTCCATATTCATTAAGGATATCCACACCTCCAGGCTAGTTGCTCAGCATAATGCTTCCTAGGTTATCCAAGTGCAACTAACTCTGGGCAAAACTGCAATCCAAATTGTAGCTTGCTACAGATCCCCCACCATGCCCCAGGATTCCCACTCCTCTTTTCTTGATGTACTGGAAAATATTAGGGTTCAACCAAACACCCTAATAATGGGTGACTTCAACTACCCCACCATTAACTGGGAAAACTACTTGTGTACCAATTCCTTAGCTCAGTGCTTTCTGGAATTCATAAACTCCAATGCCCTAGATCAACTTATTCACATCCCCACCAGGGGCAACAATATCCTAGACCTAGTCATTACCAACATGAATGACCGGTGTTCTACACCTGAAGTCAACTCCTCGTTGGTCCGATCCGACCATAAGCTAATCACCCTTGATATCCACATCCCGCCCCCACCCCCCATTAAGGAAACCACAGTAAAAAATTTCTCCAAAGCCAACTTCATGCTTCTTAAGACAGAAGTGGTGAACTTCATGACACCCATGCAGATGGACAATACATTTACAACTGCTGAATCCTACACAAATGCACTCTATAAGCACTTACAAGAGTGCATGGATCGTGCTATCCCAAACAGAACCAAGACGCTATCCTCCAAAAAAAGGAAGCCAATCTGGTGGTCCCCTGCCATAAACAAACTGGACAACAGAAGGAAGAAACTATTGCAAAAGAGAGTAAAATCCCATGAGTGGAGGAGCTCCCTGGTCAGCCTCAGTAAGAAGCTGAGATCTCTTATAAGATCCTTCAAAGCTAGCTACGAAAACAAAATTGCCACTAACTCCAGGGACAACCACAAAACATTCTATAGCTATGTCAAGAATCTAGATGGCAACACCCAGATCTGCTCTGAGTTACAGCACAAAGGCACAAAAATTACAGAACCAACTGATATTGCCAACATCCTAGCAGATCGGTTCAGTGCTAACTTTACCCCACTCTCACCCACTAAAGGGCCCATATCTATACAGGAAGAATGCAGAGTCCCTGTAATCACAACTATGCAGGTAAAAGCTGCACTCTAAAGCCAAAAACACAGCATCCATGGGATTGGACAACATCCCAGGCTGCGTTTTACATGAACTTCATAACGAACTGGCTCCCCACTTAAGCACCATGTTCAATAATAGCCTTGCATCAGGCTTTGTGCCCACTGAATGGCACACAACAGCAGTTATCCAACTCCACAAAGGGGGAGCCACCACTGATCCTGGGAACTATCGAACTATTAGCCTGATGAGCCTGGTCTGCAAGGCCATGGAACGTATCATCATGGAACTCATAAACAAAGACATTGGTAACCTCCAAACTCTGGATCCCACCCAGTTCGGGTTTGTGAAAGGCAGATCATGCCTCCTGAACCTGATCGACTTCTTTGAGGCAGTCACCAAAGCCGTGGATGAGGGTAAGGTGGTTCACACAGTGTATCTTGACCTCGCCAAGGCTTTCGACACCATCCCCCATTCTGGAATTATAGCTAAACTCACTAAACTAGGTATAAATCCCTACGTCATAAGATGGGTTGCCAACTGGCTCACTGACAGAACCCACACTATAAAAGTTGCAGACTCCAAATCTGACCTCAAAGCAGTGACAAGTGGAGTACCACAGGGTTCTGTCCTGGGACCTCTCCTGTTTGGTATCTACTTCTCTGAAGTACAGGCTAACACAGAAAGCCTCTGGCTAATGAAGTTCGCAGAGGACTGCAAACTAGGAGCCATATTCAAGTCCCCAAATGATGTGGACATCCTACAGAAGGGCCTCACTGAGACAGATGCCTGGTGTCAGAGCCATGGCCTCAAGCTCAATGCCAGAAAGTGCAGTGTCATCCCCTTTGGTAAAAACTCTGTACCCATGAACTACCACATAGGCAGCAATCTACTTAACACCGAATGTGTGATAAGAGACCTTGGGACCCAGGTGGACAGTAGTCTCTCCTTTGATAGTCACATCACCACACTAGTCAGGAAGTCCTTCTACGTGGCATACCTCATCATAAAAGGGTTCTCATCCAGGAAAAAAAGAGGTCATTGTTCCTGTGTACTCATCATTCTTAGACCCATTATAGAGTACAACACCCCTTTTGGAATGTACCTCACAAGACATCTGCAGCAGCTGGAAAGGTCACAGAAGTACCTCACAAAGAGGATTACTGGCCTCAAGCAAATGCCCTACACTGACTGCCTCAAAAAACTCCAGCTTTACTCCACAGCATATCGCCTACTCCGAGGTGATCTCTGCCTAACATATAAAGCTATGTCAAACCCAGAGCTGTTGGACATGCTACACCTAAATCCCAATTCCTCCAAGCTACACGCTCTAGGGACCTAAGCCTTGTCACTACAATAAACAGGACTTGCTGGAGGGATAGATTCCTGTCCCAGAGACTTCCTATACTCTGGAACAAGCTACCCATCTATGTCAAGCAAAGTTCTTCATTAGCACTCTTCAAGAAAAATCTTGATGAATGGATGGGAAATAGGAAATAGACCCCGGGGATCACTTCTGTGTCTCTGCTGGACAGTGGCACAGGAAAATAACTTTCTTGGGTGGTGTAAGCTATGGAACCTTGCTGGCTAGGCTTATGTAGGCCCTTGGGCCGATAGCCAAGTACCTACCTATGAACCTATGAACCTAAATGTAGGTATTCTTATCAGAAACACAAAAAAGTTGGATTTGCCACATATAAAATAGTTTATAGACTGCATCGTGGGTATATAATTGCAGGGGCCATGAATTTCTGCCTGGAAATGCTGACTTGGTCATGGTTGACCCTACTCGTGCAAGTGAACTAGAGGATTTGTCTTGGAAAACCCTGGTCTTCATAGTTGTTATCTCTGCCAGAAGGGTATGTCATGGCAGTCCTTGTGTTCAGAGAGCTTTCTAATACATTTCAAAGGGACAGTGTATACTTCAAGACAAACTTGTCTTTCATGCCCAGAGAAAACCTACAACTTTCCTTTAGTCATTCCTGTCAATAACCAGTTTTCTACTGCAAGTCTAACAATGAGGATAATGTATTCTTGTAAATCATGAATGTACACAGACTACTAAGGTATTACACTAATAGAACTGTGGACTTCTGGCACTTAGATAAGTAAGTTGTGTCTTTTATACCATTCAGACAATTCTAGCTATTATATAAGCAAATCTCTCTCTAATGATTAGTTAACTATATCACCTGGTACTGTGATATGTATGACAAGACCCTGACAGGGTATATCAAGGCACATTCAACCATAGCTGTTTCTACAACTACAGCATTCTTCAAGACTTGTGGTGCATTTGTCCCAATCCCCTTCAAGTAAAACACCACACACCAAAATAGCATTTGACGACCTTTTATTAACTTTGTAAACATCACAACTTTATTACATCATGTTAATGTATCAATCATAACATGAACATCCTTGTAACCATTGGTCAGGGCAGCATGTCCCTGCACACCCTGCTCGAATATGCAGCTTCCTCACCACCGCTTACTTATTCTTGTTAATCAAGGCATCACCCTACCGCTCACTTTTACTCCCAAAAACTCTTTGCATAAACATCCAAAACCTCTTCTCCACCTAAGCACCAACCCAAATGGCAAACCAATCCAACATGTCCCAAAAAAGAAGGAAGGGAGGGTAGGTAGCAAGATCACACCTAAATCTGTTCCCTTTCTCAACTACACACACACACACATAAAACTTGTAAGCCCCACCTTACACCTACCCCACTTCCTCCAAACTTTCCCTTATTAAATTAACCCTTTATATCCCAAGCTCAACCTAACCCTTCCCTTTCATCCCTGACTTAACATCCTTGCTCCACCCCCATACCCTTCCTTCCAGCCCCCCCTTTCTCTCTGCCTAACCCCTAAATACTGAAGGTGTTCCCAGGACAAATTAGTTTGCCCCCAAACTTAATTTGTGAAGCTGTTGCTTAAACTTCCATTCACGTATTCTCTAAGTATTTCAGGCTAGATGCCTAACCTCGAATCAGGCATGTTTTTACCATTATAGCATTGCAAGCTATAATGTAGATTTCTGCATGTACTTGGGATTAAAGCCCACTCACTAGGTAATACTGTCTCACTTATATTATTAATTCCCCAATGATTAGGGTATGGGCAATCCTAAAGAACCTATCCACACTTACAGCTGTTCAAAACAAACAAAACAGCCCTACAGCATGCAGCTTTATATTCATCTGTACAAGTTGATTCCACCACATCAAAGAAATTCTGACCACACACAGTCTATATTTACAACTGCTTTATGTAAGTAGCCTGTGTTGCTACAGGACTTGTTTTTTTGTGTTAGTTGTACCATGGCTTCACTGACAGGGGAATGATAGACATTCATCCTCCACGCCCCACCACTATAGTTGTTTATGGCTAGTTGGTCAGACAAATATTTGTTGCAACTCCCATTAGGCATCACAGCAGGAAACATTACTGAGCAGTACTATCTTTTTATTTTATAGAATACTGATTTTATAAAGTCTACGTCTTAAAGTAGGGTAGGGGTGTTAAACATTTAGAAGTTAAAATAAAATAGCAGTTCCATTCAGGAGTAGTAAACCTTGTAAAACAAAACCAATTCATAATTTTATAATTTATATTCTAATAACCTGCCCTTATACTCTGACTCACTCTGCAACTGGAACTGTTGAGGGTATGTGTATAATTTACGTGAATTGGCTAGTTTCTGGCATTTCCTTACAGGATCTTGCTAGCTGTTATTTTTTATTTATTTATTTTATTTTACATTTGTTGACCGGGCTAGTCTAACTGGATATATGTCCATTTTCAATAGAGGCCTGGGGAGATAAGCTCCGAGGAAGCACAAAAATATAATCACATATACATAGATTAATTCCATGTTAAACATTGTTAGAAAGAAAGACTAGGAATAATCTCAGAGTTCCAGGGAGATAAGCTCTGAGGAAGCACGGATATAATAACATATACAAGATTAAATTCATGTTAAACATTGCTAGAAAAGAGACAAGGAATAATCTCAGTAGTCGTTTGTTCTTAGTGTAGTGCTAAGTAAAAAAACACTTAACATAATACAGATGTAGTTGCAATATAACATGTAAAGGATAGCAGCTGAGTTAGATAAGTTATTAGTAGGCAGGTTGGCATAAAGAAGGACAACAAAAGTACGAGCTGCATTATTCAGAATATGTGTTAAAAACAGGTTTAATTAAAGAAGTTATGAGGAGATAATAAGAAAATATCTAGAAAGGAATAAGTTTGTTGTTACTAAGAAAAGGAACAAGAATATAGAAAAGAGGAGAGTAGGTAGATCCAAGGAAGAAAGGTAATAGATCAGTCAGACTTAGTACAAGGGCATAACCAGTGTGTTCTGAGAAAAAGTTTCAGTTTGTTTTTGAAGAGTGATATTGAGGGAACAGAGGAAAGTTCAGTAGGAAGAAGGTTCCAGGATTTTCCAGCGGTATTACAGAAAAAGAGAGTCTCCAGCCCTGTTGTTAGATTTACAAATATTTACCAGAAGTCTTTGTGACGAACGTAAGGTCTTAAGATTGTTGTAGGGGACAATGAGGGTAGATAGTATAGGGATATTAGTAGGATGGTAAAGGGTTTTGTGGGCAATGGTAAATTGGTGGAATTTAAGCTGATTTTGTAATTCAAGCCATCCTAGTTGCTTTAGGTTAATATAGTGGTGGGTTCTGAAAGGGTTTCCTGTGGCAAATCTGGCTATGCTATTGTAGGCACTTTCCATTTTATTAAGGTTGGTTTTAGAGAGGTTAGTGTATATGGATGAGGCATAGAGGAGAGTAGAAATTAGGTGAGTGTGAGCAACATTTATTCTTGTTGCAGGAATTTTCCAGTTATTTTTCCAGAGTTCTTGCTCAAGGTTTAGGAAACTTTCCTCCACTTAGCAAAGTGTACTCCTTCACGCCATTTCCCCATTCTGATATTCAATGCAAAACCTTTACCTACCTCTTCTGTACGTATACATATATCCCTCTCCCACTCCTTCCATGCACCTTCCATCTGGGCTATACCTACAAACATGATATCTTCCTTAGTATTCATAGGTTCATAGGTAGGTACTAGACTATCGGCCCTAGGGCTTATACAAGCCTAGCCAAAAAGGTAGCCTGGCTTTCGCCACCCAAGAAAATTATTTTCCTGTGCCCCTGTTGAGCAGAGCCACAGAGGTGATCCTCAGGGTGAAATTCCTATTTCCCATCCAATCATCAAGATTTTTCTTGAAGAGTGCTAATGAGGAGCTTTGTTTGATGTAGATAGGTAGTTTGTTCCAGAGTATGGGAAGTCTCTGGGACAGGAATCTATCCCTCCGGCATGTTCTGTTTGTTGTGGTGACAAGGTTTAGGTCCCTAGAGCATGTAGCTCGGAGGGATTTCTTTGTGTAGCATGTCCAACAGCTCTGGGTTTGACATAGCTTTGTATGTTAGGCAGAGATAGCCTCTGAGTAGGCGATATGTGACGGACTAAAGCTGGAGTTTTTTGAGATGTTCTGCATAGGGCATCTGTTGAGGGCGGTAATCCTCTTTGTGAGGTATTTCTGCGGCCTTTCCAGTTGTTGTAGAAGTCTTGTGAGGTACATACCAAAAGGGGTGTTGTACTCTATAATGGGTCTAATGAGTGACGAGTAGAGGGGAACAATGGCCTCTTTTTTCCTGGATGAGAAACCTTTTGTGATGAGGTGTGCCACCTAGAAGGATTTCCTGACTACTGTGGTGATGTGATTATCAAATGAGAGACTACTGTCCACCTGTGTCCCAAGGTCTCTTATCAAATTTTCGGTGTTAAGTAGACTACCACCTATGTGGTAGCTCATGGGCACAGAGTTTTCACCAAAGGAGATGAGAATGCACTTTTTGGCATTGATCTTGAGGCCATGGCTCTGACACCAGGCATCTGTCTCAGTGAGGCCCTTCTGTAGGATGTCCACATCATTTGGGGGCTTGACTATGGCTCCTAGTTTGCAGTCATCTGCGAACTTCGTTAGCCAAAGACCTTCTGTGTTAGCCTGTACTTCAGAAAAGTATATACCAAACAGAAGAAGACCCAGGACTGAACCCTGTAGTATTCCACTTGTCACTGGTCTGAAGTCGGATTTGGAGTCTGCTACTTTCACAGTGTGGGTTCTGTCAGTGAGCCAGTCGGCAACCCATCTTGTGACATAGGGATTTATACCTAGTTTAGTGAGTTTATCTATAATTCCAGAGTGGGGTATAGTGTCAAAAGCCTTGGTGAGATCTAGATAGGCTTTGTGAACCACCTTACCCTCGTCTACAGCTTTGGTGACTGCTTCAAAGAAGTCATTCAGGTTTAGGAGACATGATCTGCCTTTTACAAACCTGAGCTGGGTGGGGTCCAGAGTTTGGAGATTACCAATGTCTTTGTTTATAGTTCCGTGATACATTCCATGGCCTTGCAGACCAGGCTCATTAAGCTAATGGGGCGGTAGTTCCTGGGGTCCATGGTGGCTTCCCCTTTGTGGAGTGGGATAACCATCACTGTGCACCATTCAGTGGGCATAAAGCCTGAGGTGAGGCTATGATTGAACATGGTGCTTAGTTCATTCTGTAGTTTATGTAGAACGCAGCCTGGGATGTTGTCAGGTCCCATGGATGCTGTGTTCTTGGCTTTGGAGAGTGTGGTTTTTACCTGTGCAGCCATGATTGCAGGAACTTTACATTCTTCCGGTATAGAGATGGGCGCTTTAGGGGGTGGGGGTGGGGTAAAGTTAGCACTGAACCTATCTGCCAGGATGTTAGGATGTTGGCAATATCAGTTGGTTCTGTATATTTAGTGCCATTGTGCCGTAACTCAGAGCATATCTGGGTGTTGCCATTGAGATTCTTGACATAGCTATATAATACTTTGTTGTTGTCTTTAGAATCAGTGGCGATTTTGTTTTCATAACTAGCTTTGGAGGATTTTATGAGGGATCTGAGGTTCTTACTGAGGCTGACCAGGGAGTTCTTCCAGTCATGGGATTTTACTCTTTTTTGCAACAGTTTCTTTCTTCTGTTGTAGAGTTTGTTTATGGCAGGGACCACCAGATTGGTGTCCTTTATTTTGGAGGCTAGCATCTTGGTTCTGTTAGGGTAGCATGATCCATGCACTCGTGTAAGTGATTATGAAGTGCATTTGTGTAGGATTCAGCAGTCGTACCTCTATTGTCTGTCTGCATGGGTGTCGTGAAGTTTGCCACTTCTCTCTTAAGAAGCGTGAAGTTGGCTTTGGAGAAATTTTTTACGGTGGTTTCCCTAATGGGGGTGGGGGATGGGGGCGGGATGTGGATGTCTAGGCTGATTAGCTTGTGGTGAGATCTGACCAACAAGGAATTGACCTCTGGTGTGGAACACCAGTCGCCCATGTTGGTAATGACCAGATCTAGGCTATTGCTGCCCCTGGTGGGGGTGTGGATAAGGTGATCCAAGGCATTGGAATTTTTGAATTCCAGAAAACGATGAGCAAAAGAGTTGGTACATGAGTAGTTTTCCCAGTTAATGGTGGGGTAGTTGAAATCGCCCATTATTAGGGTGTTGAGTTGTGCCGTCATATTTTCCAGTGGATCAAGAAATGAGGAGTGGGAATCCTGGGGCATGGCGGGTGGTCTGTAGCAAGTTACAATTTGGATTGCAGTCTTGCCCAGAGTTAGTTGCACTTGGATAATCTTGGATGCATTATGCTGAGCAACTAGCCTACAGGTGTGGATATCCTTATTGAATACGGACACGCCTCCACCTTTAGTGTTTTGGTCCAGGTTAGGTGGCCGAAAGGTGTGGTATGAATTATAGCCTTGTAATGCAGGGGTGCTCTCTGGAGCCTTGAATCAGGTCTCTGTCACTGCACAGGTGCTCTCTGGAGCCTTGAATCAGGTCTCTGTCACTGCACAGATGCCAGTGTTCTCCATTTCAAGGAGTGCCTCGAGTGAATACATTTTGAGGTTTAGACTTCTAGCATTGAGCAGCATTACCCTCAGATTTTGCTGGCTTGTACCTGTTATAGTGGTGAATTTGTCATTTGAACCTTGCTTTAAAAAGGCAGTATAGGGGTGGCAAGTCCCTTAGCCAGTATCTGGAATCCCAAGGGTGACAGGTGCAGGCCATCTCTGGCAAAGTATCATGGTCTGTCGATCATGTCATCCCAGGCACACAGATACTGGATCCCCTTAGAATGTTTAATATAAGAAACAGAATGTTCAGTGCCGCTCTGTTTTCCACTTACTTCCTGTAATCCTATTGTTGAGTTTATGCAATCTTACGATGTCATTATTTCTCCAAGCAGAAATCACTTATACAGATATTTTGTCTTCCAGCATCTGCTAGTGACAGAAATTCATCTCTGCGCCACTACATTTTAATAAAAATATATTTGCTACAATGAAAGAGCTCTGTTGTAAACCTCCCGGTGATTCATTTCTGAAATTTCAGAAACTGTTAGTAACTTTATTTTCTTTGATTGTATTATTGTCTGGTGGCATTGAGCTAAACCCATATTCCCCATCTATTGTCATACAGTCCATCTTCTATGCTAAGTATCTTTCCTTTTTTTATATATATGTGGGCAGCATTAATAATAAATGGGTGTTTTTGTACTCATGGACTGTCTAACTTAACTGAAAAATCATTTCTGTCACTGTGCCCTGAATTAAATAAGACTCCTAGATTTCTCCAAATTGCTCTCGAATTATTCAATCTTATTTTTGAAATATTCATTCTTTTCAGATAAAAGACCAGGAAACAGACAGAGTGGATGCATTGTCACTTTTGTTCAGAATTCATCACAGCTAGCTCCCTAAGCAATAGTCAAAAGTAATGCCACCTCAATGATTGACCACAACTGAAAAGTTGTACAAATCCCACTAGGGGGTAACATAAGACTACTAATTACAGTAGTGCTAATTACAGCATTTCAATACCTTCTTCGGTCTTTGAAGTAGCAAACATTATGAGCTGGTAATAGTAGATGATCTCAACTTGAACTGGAAAAGATAGTAGAAAAATATGTTTACAATGTTTCCGTTCCTGTATAATCTTACACAGGTTATCTCTAGTACTGCACACAACCCAATCAGGCCATAAGGAAATGTACTCTGCTGAGTCTACTTTTAATGAATATCTCTAACAAAATTGAAAATCTAGATGTTGTCAACAACACAAGTAACACATGGCCTGTAGTTATAGTTTAGTAATTTCTTAAAGATAAGAAACCTCATTGTTAATTGATTAATCATAGGTCCATCCTAGACTTAAATAAGCCACATATACAGAGATTGGGTACTTCTAGTTAACTGTCCTGATCCAAAAATAGCTGTGGACGCCTTTATAATATCCTTATACCAATACAAGACAGACTCTTCCCAATTAAAAACAATAATTTGTCTGGTTCACATTAGAATTAAATGACATATTAGAAATGAATGACAAGGCCTGATAGGAGTGGAGAAAAGATGTGGGTAACACAACAAAAACATGACGTCTTCCTGAAATTAAAACATATTTCCAAATTTGTAAACAACTTTTGGAAAGTTAGCGATTATGGAACTTTATGTACAGGCTGTCCGGGTCCAGCAAAGACATTTTTATAAATGCTCAGGACACTTAATAGCAAAAAGGTATTCTCTAAAGCAGCCACAGCTAACACCACTGGTGCCTTTACTGTAATCAAAGATATCTTCTGTCCTTTATGTTTTTTTACATTTTAATAACATTCCTGCTGCTACACAGCCTACTCAGTCTCACTCTGTGTTTCAGTATTGTATCTTCTGTTTCAAATATATCAATAAAAAATTAATTACATCCTTTATTTACGTATACTATATCTAAAGTTACTATATCTTGGCAGTTGCACGATTTGCAGGCCATTAGTTTATATTTTAATAATTCTTTGACATCTGGAATACTCTACTCTAACTTCAAACATGCATTAAACATTGCACTCTAAAAGGTACCATCTCTCAGCTCTGTTCCTGTCTACTGCTTTATTGCAGACATCTGTCCCCTTGCCAAAATTCTGGAAAATCATCTGTAGCCACATATTAGAATACTGCACAAACAACATGAGTTTAGGCCAACATGCTGTATCATTACTGCTGTTTACTAATTTTTTTAGCCTGCTGTTAACTCTGTGATAGATTACATACACTCAAGTATTGTCTTATTTAAAGAGAACCATTAAGACTGTAGACCATCCAACATTATTACTCAAATTATCTAGGTGTAGTTTTCCACTGAAGTTGTACAATGTTTTTTGCAACTACATTCTAAATAGAATTTTTATGATTACAAGCCAGAACATATCTCTGGTGTCATAACCAAACAAGTTACACACAACTTTATATTTGGACTCTATTAGTCTCCACTTTTGCTAATGATCTAATGACCTATGGTGGGTCATCACATATGTAGATGATATTCTTATACTAGGACAGGTTGATCCTATGAAAAACTAAACATAGTAGTCTAAAAAGACTTTAACATAAACTGGAGTTAGCTAAAACAATCTACCAACACACAAAGATTCATAGTCATGCTACTTTGCACCCCTCCCCCGAAAAAAAAAATATCAACTTCAAATACCATATCCATAAATGATCCTGGAGACACATCTCTTCCTTTCATGACCAATCAGAGGTATTTAATGATAACTCTCGACCAAAGCTTTTCCTTTCAGATACATACTGAACATCAGTTTATACAGCTTCCACATTAGCTGAAAGTTTCTTACAAATGAACCCAGCTACTTAATACGGAAGCTAGAACTGCTTTTGCTATAAATGTATTAATCCCAAGAGTATGCCATTCCTGTAATCAATCTTCTTTCAGCCCATAACATAGCCGTTACAAAACTTTAGAGTGAAGTGATTCCATTATCTTTCCTACTTCTTTTTCATGCTTTTATATGTTGAGGTGTTTCTTCTGAAATCCACATGCAGGTAGCCATGCAGTCAAATATAGAATATTACAAATGTACAGACAAGCAAAGAAAGGAGTAGTGATTAACTGGTAAGTATTTCATAACAGAACTGATAGCCATTCTTTTCATATTCATAAAAGGTTTTCCCAGAGCAGTAAAAGCATAAGGTGACAAGAATGCACATGGATCACTGATGTCATAGCTGTTTATAGCCCTCTGGTATAGCTTCCTTCATTCTCAACAGGAAGGGTAAGGAAATACAAAAGCCTTGAGAAAGGAAGAAGGATAGCTGAATGAGAACAACAACATCAAAAGGCAATTCATCATGGCAATTTGGGTAACATTTGTTTAGTCAGATGTCACCATGGATGATAGGGTATTCAGTCAAATGCATTTCTGTAATATTTGCAGAAGTTTGGCTCTAGTGTTAGATTCAAAGTCTGGGTTTACCAGCATAGATTGGATATGGTTAAGTGAAGTTAGAGAAGTTGCACCATTCAAAGGGGAGACTGTAGCTTTGCTTTGTGATTTTTCAGTAAAAGTGTATTTTTGAGAACATGTTTTGAGGAACTGTTTTTCAGTGCCAGTACTTTTCACCTATGTGGTCTCAGCAATGCTCATTCAATAACATGTTTTTCAACAAACTAAACTAGAGCCTCTGAACAATGATGCATGTTTAATATTAGGAGGCAGGAAGGTTTGTTAGCAGTTTGCTCTCTGAAATTTCTTTGCATTTTTTGCAAATTGTCATAGAGTCATTGTCATTCACAGACATAGTACAGACAGAGATTGTGAAGCTTGTTTCCTTGGTATTTTGTTCCATCTTTGGTTTTACTCCTGGTATGTCTGGAGTTACCAACATGATCTCATGATTAGCTGCTGTAAAGTTATGTACTTTCAAATACTGACAACGACTAATATCACAGATTTACATATTTACAGATTCTACTTCAGGTGCATAACCCATGCTCTCCACTTTATCCATATCAGCCATTTTCTATATATTCTTTTGTGTTTTATGTTTGTCTCCCTCCCCTTCATTTATTTCTTCCCATGATGGCTTTTCTTATGGGATTTGCTATTTGTGTGTTTGTTTCTTTATTTTATATAGTAATTTAATTGGGTAGACTAGACACAAGGGCCCATTTCAGCCTGAATCTGCTTAATGCAAGGTTACTTTTCAGTCAAGACATGCTTAGTACAAGGCAACTAAACTGTATAAGGTGAAAAAAAGTAAAGATCTTCTGACACATTATACATAAAAAAGCATTGCTATACATACTGAAGACTATAAATGAAAAGAGGTGATATTGATAATGCAACCAAATTGGCAGAGATGGCATGGATCTGGAGATTACAGGCACATAGATTTCCAGGACTTAACACTAATTATCCACCCAAGCCAGCCCTAAAGGGGAGGAGGCTGAAAAGATACCTCTGTCTGGTCAAGTCTCACCCTTGAGTGATGTTTCATCAATGGAAGGCATTGGCTTTTCTTTCAGTGTTGATTGGTCTGACTTTCTAATATGTGATTGGCTTACTTTTTTATTGATGTAAATGGATTGGAGGAAGGAATATTTTGTATGATCGAAAATGTGTTTATCCTAGTTCACTCTGTTTATTTTATTAAAGAGTTGCTTTTATTAACCACGTAATTTTATTGTTTTACTGAAATGGTTACTGTGTTGGCTGTGTTGTTTTATGAAGTTGTTTGGATTTTTCTACAACACAATGCTTTGATGGGAAGCTTCCTGCTTTTAATTTTTGAATTTGTATATGCATATACCCCGGAATTCCCATGTAAAACATCATTGTAATGGAAGACAATGTGACTGGAGTACAGGAGTGAGTATATGACTGAGAAAGTGGTTAAGTGATAATAGATAAAGGCATAAAGCTTAGTGTTAATTGTGAAACTATGGCCTCTAAGTGAAAGAAGTAGCTGCAGTAGAATCAATTACAAGAATGAAAATAAAATAAGTTAATGTTTAAGGTGGTTTTAATGGTGGAAAGTATGGGTCTAGAGAATATGGGTACAAATAAAATGAAAAGAAGTTTAGGATAGTGGCCTGGTGACACACACAGACTGCTGTTGTGGAGTCAAGAATGGAAGCGGAGCATAGAGATCAAATGTAGAGACTACGATTCAGTTTATTATCAAGAGAAGCGTTGCATCTGAGGAGGAGGAAAGTGCAAAGGAGGTTTACTAAGGTATAAATCAGCAGATGACTGATGGGCATAATGTGTGTTACGGTGACAGAAGTGCAGTTAAACTCAACCCTGGGGTAAATACAGAAGCATTTTGCACTTGTCTGCAGCTTTTTTAATTGGTTGAAAAGATGATGGGCAAACCAAAGTAAAAGACAAATAGTATTGTAGACTTTAAAAGTATTTTTGAGCATTTTGAGAACTGTTGTTAATGTTTTCTTGTGATATTGGAATTTGCAGTTTAATATTACTGTGAGTTATAAAATGTGGACATTTGGTTAGTCCAAAGTGTTAGATATTTGAATATGTAATACAAGCTGGGGCAGGTTATGTAGATTAGTGGCATATCCTGACAGCTTTTTAGGGATGCCAAGCCAAATAAATGTTGGTTTACAGAAGTTAGCTGCAACTGCAATAAATCAATTGTGCAGGCAGGTAAGGTTACAAGCATATCTCCTAAATGTCCGTTATTTTGCTGAATATCTCTGATTGTGACTCGTATTTTTGCCCTGCCCCTCAAAAATATTTTGTTTTTTTATGGTAAATCACAAAGAATTACACTCAGTCAATAGTGCCATATTTCTTACCTTCAGAAAATGTATGTTGACACAAAGACTGCTTGATCAGCTTTTTAAATCGACTAAAGTAATATTTAGAAATTGCCTTGGTTGTGAGACTATCACCTCCCATTATTTATTTGTTAATTAAAATATAGTTACTGGGGTGGAGCAGTGGTTATTTCTGACCAGCTGCAGTCTCAGTCTGGGGCTAAGGAAGAACCACTCTTACAAAAAGTTCAGAAATATTTGGCTATGAGGAAAGAATTTGAAAGATATGGTTACAAGAGCACATTTCCGTAAACAAGCAGCCAGTGACATAAGGACATGCATACTGAGAAATGTAATAAAAACATACTGCCTATGATTTGTTGTAACAGTTTTTTATAGGTTGTATAGTCTGCCAAAATATTTAACATTTTTTGCAATAGCTTTCATGGACATTGATTAGTAATACCTTATCTAAGGTTAAATCTGATGTTGATAATAATGCTTCACATATGTTATCTTGAAGAATATTGCATGCTCCACTGTTTGTCAGTGTGAATTACTCCTTCGTTAAACTGGTATCACTGATTCATTCTTCACAGTTCTGCTTTGTACTCAGATATGATTTCATGTTTTCATTTTTCTGTCTTTCAAGACTGACACCCCTCAACAATTACTGACAGATTTGTATTCAGACTCTTTGTTATATATGTACTTTGACTTGAAACATTTCAGATTTAGTCTTTTTCTGGCAGGTTTCTCATGTAAATCATTAGCATGACATCTTAGAGTAGCCAAGGGAACTTGGATTTTTCTTGTCAGATGTTGTTCCTTCCCTACATCTTACGGAGAGGGGATCAAGGTTTTGTACTTTTCTTTCGTTGGCTCCATTTTATATGGTTGTGAATGGTGTATTCTACCAGCGTGCTTTACTGGTCTTTTAGAGCTGTATGCTTTGTTTTACAGTTTGCTGCTTGACGGTGTGAAACAAAAAGAGCTGTGATTTCCCTTATTGTTGCTTCCTTATGCCTCATTATACGTGTAGTGCTGCTAGAGTTAATTTACCTTTTTACCATTGAGGTCAGTTGCCTCTTATTTTGGGGTTAAGATGGTACTGTGTCAGAACTGATAGGTCTTGCATTCAAGCAGGAATTAAATTTTTTGTAACCTGAGCCTTCTTTTGTAGTGATTAGCATACTGCCTAGGTTTGTAGTTTGTTCGTACAACCATTGGTATACATTTATAAGTCTTGAAGATTACTTGCTATGTGATATAGCATCCAAGTGCAACTGCTAAACACCTGCAGCTGCCATTAGTAAAGAGTTACATTGTTTTCCTTCACTTATGAGCTTCCATGTGTTGATGCCTACAGATGATAACAAGTGACCATTGTCAGTAATGACTTTACCTAAAATCTCACTGGTAAGTGTTACAAATAGTTCAGCCTTTGCTTGTAATTTGAACTTAACGTGGCTATACCGGGAATCAGTTGATCACTAGTTCTTGTAGAAAAGTTGTGTTTACCTCTTGCATTCTCTAACGCTTGAAGTTGATTATTAGATTCCAAGCATCAAGTGCATTACTTGTCTGGACAGTGGCAAGATATTTATATTTTGATGTTGCACAGACTTTAGTTCATTGGCAGGCAAGTAATGTCTGATCCTGCTACCATGTACTGTTCCTTTATTTTGTGAGATGGAGGAGTCAAGGTTTTGTAATTACCTGCTGTCTCTTTCAACATCTTCATTTTGCACATTTTTGGTTGGTGCAGATGTTTAACTTTTATTTATATGTTTATTTATTTGTGTGTTTGTTTACTTTTTATCTATCTATCTATCTATCTATCTATCTATCTATCTATCTATCTATCTATCTATCATTCTGTGTATCCTTTGTTAACTATGTTAGTGCCACTAGACTAATGACTTCTTTTCAGGGGAGAACCATGGTGGAATTTATACTATCTTTCTGAACTCATTAGTGCGATAGAGCCTTGGTGTCTTACAAGATCCTAAGAATCACACAGCATGTGTAACTGGTTTCATTTACTTTAACTGTTTGGGCAATGCTGCTAAATCTGGTTCCTCTTATGGAATAACTACAGGTATTTTTTCCACTGGTAATATTTCTTAAATGGACTGGTGAAGTTTGTCTAGCATCCTTGAGGATTACATGGAGAACTATAATTCTCAATGACCATTGCATCTCATCTTTGGACTTCAGCTTGGGCTTCATTTGTATTAATAACTTTGTATTCTGGGATTTTTCATTTCTTTCTTTATCTTTCTTCTCTGTCTGCTTCTTATAAGTGAGTCCTTGCTGCTGACAAACTTTAAGCACATTACTTAGTAATCTTTAGTTTTTCCAAATAAGATTACTTGGTGGAACATGTTAGAAGGATTGTAAAATGTCTTATAATTTTTTAGCTCTCTGTGTTAAAGAATGAAGTAGGGAGGTACTGAGTAATATGGATGGATGAATAAAAGGTAATGCATGCTCAAAGAACATGTATTACTTACAAAGGTTAAATCTAAAAGTATCAGTGAGGACAGGCACTAACGAAGTAGTGTTAAAATGCACTGCCTAAGGAAATTATAGCAATTAGAAGTAGAAAATCATACTCCACAAAACTGATTTTTGGAGGTTGTACTAGGTAGTTGTATAGAAAAGCTGACAGGAAACCTATGCATTATTAATGTGCTTATGTTTGTTTTATTGTTTAGTCCTTGAAGGACTTCTAGCTCTTGTCCAGTGTTTTGTGGATATATTGCCCTTTTGGGTTTTGGTCGTTTTGCAGAACTTGAATGACATTGTTGGTTAATGCAGCACTGGCAGCATACTGTATTAGTTATAGTGTTTTTGTTTTGCAGTCATTATTTTCTATGGCAGTGCTGTTGCTTTCTCTCTGGTAACAGCACCATTTAGTTTATTCCCCTGGTTATAAGAACCTCCTAACTGTGTATTTTGTCATTCATTGTGTTCCTTCCATCTATAAAAAAGTGTCCCTTTTCTAATGAGTTTGACTCTGACATACCTGGACACTTTCTCAGTCCTTGCTGTAAACCCTTGCCCTGGAGATTTAGAAGAGGAATGCTCCTGCTTGTGATTACAGTGTGCATTTCTTTCTGAAGCCTTGGTGAAGGATAATCCAAATTCAGGTGGGATATTAACCATCCTGTTCATACTTAATTAGTATAGTCCAGTCCCTTTAAGTAACAGTGGTGAAGGATAATCCGATTTCAGGTGAGATATTAACCAACCTGTTCATACTTAATTAGTGTAGTCCAGTCCCTTTAAGTAACAGTGGTGAAGGATAATCTGATTTCAGGTGGGATATTAACTAACCTATTCATGCTTAATTAATGTAGTCTGCCCCTTTAAGTAACAGCATCGAGATTATTTTATTTAACATCTTGAATGCTAACATACTCATTTTACATAAACACCTTCTGTCGTGGATTTGATATACCTTCATTTCTCTCTAAGAACATCCTGTCTTCTGTATCCTCAGTGATTGACCAGCATGCATGGGTAGCACTTTTAGATTCAGTACCTTTTAAGAAAACCTTTGCTGTGATTTTTAGCTGTAGCATTCCATATTTGTCTAACTGATCATTGTCTCTTTCTTGACTCTTTTTGTTGATAGTGACCTCAGAGGTTCCTCACAAAGAAATTACAGGGTGTAAACAACATGAACTATGCTGATAGAACCCTTCCCTGGCCCCCTTCAAATGCAATTTAGATCAATGAATGGGGAATCACAAATTCACACCTGGATTAGCACCTATGTCCATTATGGACAAGGGCACGCTGTAAGATACTCAATGCATAGACAAACATCCATGCCATCCTCTTGCCCCTAGATGCCATATATTGGGTAAAATTGGGCTTGTAAGAGCCATTAAGTTATTAGCCTAGTAATCTCCTATGAACCTATGAGCACTTCACAAACACCGGATAGGGTACTAGTCATGTTAGTATTTTCTCAGAAGTATAAGGCTTTTGAGTTAATAAATAATAAATGGAGTTAGAGGGAACCTGCACATATTGCCAACATTTTTATATTGTCAAATATTGTGCCAGTGAAGTGCTGCTGAATATTTGGCTGCACTTTAACCATGTTTTTCCCTACCTTGTCATTTGCCATGATTTTTTTTAATTCTGAGTCTACTTTATGCATTACTACCTCCAGAAACTAGGACTAGCCTTTAATTCATTGTGGATTGAGTCTGACATATCCCACCTTGTTCACTCCAAGGCATTTTCTATGTTACTTAAAGCTTGCCTCAGAAATGCTTACCCACATTACTTTTCAAATTCTCAAGGTCTGCCTTTTTCTTACATTTGTTTTTTCTTTTTTGTGTCTTGTATTGCCTGTTTCTATATTTCTTCTTTCTACCACTGACATATGTACATAAAAGCTACTTTTCTGTCTTTCTCCTATTCTGTACATTTATACTCATGTTGGTTTTAATGTACACTGCTAGCACCATGCTGTGATTTATAAAGAAGCCCATTTCTTCCAGTAGTGCTATCTAATCTTGTCAATATAATACCAATTGATTGAGAGTAGTTATTATTTGTTGGCTTTGTTCCTGATTCTTGAGCTAAGAGGTTGTGAAGTATATTCCTGAATATTACGTTGGCATAACATGATTTTAATATGATGTATGCATGCACTATGCTAGCAGTAATTCTTGCAAAGAGTAATAGAATGGTGGTATCATGCTCTATGCCTTTAGCATATCCGTTCATAGCTGCCACCCTTATTCACCCTGGAATTGCTCTGTAGACCATCTGTCCAGTCGCAAGTCAGCACTCATTCTGCATGCCAGGATAAGACATGACATATATATGTACTGCTTTGTTTGTAAACATCTGGTCCTTTCGTTAAGCTGACCAGTAGCTTTCTGCTCCATGCTGAGTACTGGTGGAAGGAATATTTAGGTGACCTCTTCACTGATGAGGTACTTCATTGTAGAAGAAGACAATGGCTTACTGGTTGTTGTACAGTCCTGGAACAATCTACCAGAATTATAAGCAGAGATTTTCTCCCTCTACATGTTGTACAGAATTTTTGTACTTTGGGTTGAGGGTTTATGAATCCCACTCTAAGACTCTAAGTTACTGTTTTTACATCATTAGTTTCATCTTTCCATTAGGATAGTCTAGAGGTATTGTTTTTTTTTTTTTTTTACTAATTTTGTGGCCTCACTGAAATTTATCTTTCAGATCATTAACAATCACATCATATCATCATTCAGAAAAAACTGAACTTGATAATAGACCTAGACATAGTGAGTTCTTGCTTGGTCAGTATGTAAACCATATATATAAGGCAAATAAATAATTCACACAAGAATCTCCCCAGACCAAACTCTGAGATCTAAAGTGCTGTTTCAGTATTACAGTGATTTTGAGTACATAATTACTCTAGTGACTCTCAGGAGATGTGTTAGCATGTGACTTGTCTTCTGTTCCTTACTGCATTCAGAAAATGTTGCCAAATTTGTGACTGATCTTTATGGTTGTTTACTGATACTTCTTATAACTTTGATGTAGTAAGTCTTGTTAACATATGGCTTATGTTAATCACTTTTATCTTTTTGCAAAACATGCTCATATGTTATGTTTATTTTGTTTATTTTTAGATCCTACAGTGGGACGATACCATGTTCAGTGGTTGCTGGATCATTGCACTCACAATGCAACTATGAGCCCGGAAAAAGCTGTAACACATGTAAGTCTAACCGATGGATGCTTGTATTTTCATATGTGCTCTTTATGACTAATTTTAGCTGGCATACTATTATTCATGAGTGGAAAATATTTTCCTGGTATAAAATATTTATGTAAATTGCAAAAACGTTTCTAAAAAAGATATGATTTATGGATTTTAGCATATTACATATTTCAGAGATGGAAAATGAAAGCAAGTATTAAATTAAATTGCTCAGGCTTTTTACTCAATTCAGAACTGAGAAGGAATCCCACCATGGGAAGTAAGAACCAAGACCAAAATCAAGCTGTTTCTGCAATTCAGTGACATGGTAGCCACAATGAGGAAAGATCTCATTATCAGCTAAAATGACTGTCTCAGATTCACTAGTAATTACTTTGACTACAAATCAAAACTTTCCAGTAAGCAACTCTGGTGGCCTATGTATTGTGTTGACAGTGCCACCTCTTCCACACATTTGCATGTTTGCATACACAACATACCTCTTACGTGTCCCTGAGTGTACAGAACATCCCTGCTGTGGCCTTTTCTTATTTCTCTGTCCCTACTATATCATGGATGATTGAAGTCAGTCAATAATGCCAGCCAGTGGAGTTTCATTCTACTTATTGGGCAGAAAATGTATTGTGATTGAAGATCTTGTGCTCCTGTAACCCTTTATGTGAGTCAGAGTGATATTTAAAAATGTTCCCTGGTGTCATCTAGTGTTTTTCCCAGCTTTGTTCTAAAGTCTTCAGTAGGGTGGTGCAGTGGTTAGCATTATCACCTGACAACAAGAGGTTCTCTGGTTCGATTCTTGGCTCGAGTGCCTTCTGTACAGAGTCTGCATGTTTATGTGGGTTTCCCCTGGGTGCTGCAGTTTCCTCCCACATTCCAAAGACATGCGTCTGGAGCATTTCTCCCCTGGCCTCCTCTGAAAATGGTCTGTGTCCCAGTCGGAGTTTCTAGGTAAACAAATGTAAATAAATAAATGAATATGGCTGTTTAATGGTATGGCATTCCTCTCAACTGGTCCTGATGTTGCTCCTACTTTGCAACTCATACCTCACAATCTGTTACAATCAGGGAATAATGCTAGACTTGAAGAATGTCATACTTGTTATAGTTTACAAAATATCAAGAAATGCAAGTGCTGAGGATGCCAAAGGTAGATGGTTTGAAACTTCTTTTCCCTGTTTTACAATGCTTTTTCAAAGACCTAAGGTAACATTTACAGAGTAACCCTGGGCTGTCTCTGAATCAGAAATGTGTATCATGAGGGTTAACACTCAGAATCTGTCTGTCTGTCTGTCTCTCTCTCTTGCTGCACAAGTTCCATTTTTATGTGATAAATAAGGCAATGTCATTTGAAGTATAGTAATATTTTAGATGAAAAGGAAATTTAAAGGATTTGTATGAAATGCAGAAATGCAAAGAAGTAAGCTTTATTAAAACTGAATGCCGAGTTAAAGCATTATTCTTAGTAAATTCACAGACGTTGTGTAACAACTTTTGCTGGACAAACACAGGCATTACATTATCACAATGCAACCTATTTAAGAGCTCATACAACATCAGAGCAAATCTCAGGAGTAATGATGGTAATAATGACAAAATGCTCATGCAATACATCATCTCTACATTCCAGTGTTTATAACAGTTGTGCAGCACTGCATTTTTTATTTTTGTTTGATTAATAAGTGTGGTTCAATGTACGCACTTACTGTATCTTGCATAGAAAGGTATTGATTAGGCATTGCGCATGCTGCAACTTAAATCATCCACACAGAGATAATGAAAAAAATGTTAAAGGTATGAATTTTGCAAAAGATATTAAAATATTAAGAACATATTTTGTTACTGTACATATAGTTATGGATGTTGGGTTGGGTATTATGTGAAAACCTTCCTCTAATGTGGTACCTCCATAACTCAAACTAATTATGATATTTTTGAGAGCAAATACTTGTGACAACTTATATCCCATAGTACTTTTTGAAATGCTGCTGTAACTGTGCTGCTGTCATTATTACATTTCTAATTTATTGTAAATCTTTTTTTACCATTTTTATTTCACAAACATTTTTTATATTACCAGTGGCATATTAGGGCATTCAGATGAGTAACTATACTCTGGGTGTTGCTAAACCTGTTTTATCCAATTATTAAGTTTCCTAGAACTGAGATTCATGCGGTGTATTTCTTCTTAAAAAGAGAACAGTTGATTTACCTTGTGCCACTTCACCCTGACATCTCTGATAGAGTGTACAAAAACATTTTCTTGTATTTCTCATTTTGGCCACCCTTTCATGCATGTTTTCTGAACTGCCTTTTCTGGTGAGGAGAGAAGTAACAAACTGATCAGAGTGGTACAGACTTCCTCATCCAGTGCATACTCTTTAGCTCATCCTATGAAAACCTATGCATTCTTAGGCAAACTGAGAGGAATAACCCCCCCAAGGGATCCATTGTCCTTCAGGGACCTTCTCCCAGTGGGACCTGCTTCGAGAAGCTCCCAAGCTAGACACCCTCAGTAGCTGTCCAAACCTCCCAACTGACTTGTCATGAAACACACATACATTCTGAGAGTATCCTGGACTGCCAAGCTTTGCTATTTTGCTTGGACAGTGAGTCATCCACCCCGTGATGGTACCTCATTTCTTCCACTAGTATATTGAATGACACCTAGGAAGTATGGGACTGTGGCGTTATAGTGGGCCTTGTTCAAGAACTCAATAACTGAGGTAACTGAAAGGATCTGTGATTGAAAGGCGGTTGTTGTTTTTCATGGAGGTAACCCATGGGCCCTTTGGCAGACACCAGCAATTGCAAAAGCATCAGGTTAAGAACATGAGATTATGATTATTGAAAGGAGGAATGCAGTTTATAAGACTGGTGGACATTTTAGTGGAGGCAATCATATTTTGGTTTTAGAGGTTTATATATAAGCAGCTACATGACCATTTTAATAGGAGTGAATACAACAAGATAAAGGATGGTTTAGGATAAAGGTGAGGAAGAATTGTATGAAAGGTGTTTTTAAATTCAAAGAAATGACTTCCAGCAGGGACATAGCTAAGAGTTTTGGAACTTTACACCAACTTAGGTTCATAGGTTCATAAGTAGGTATTAGGCTATCGGCCCAAGGGCCTATGTAAGCCTAGCCAACAAGGTTCCCTGGCTTACGCCACCCAAGAAAGTTATTTTCCTGTGCCACTGTTGAGCAGAGACACAAAAGTGATTCCCGGGGTGTATTTCCTATTTCCCATCCACTCATCAAGATTTTTCTTGAAGAGTGCTAATGAAGAACTTTGCTTGACATAGATGGGTAGCCTGTTCCAGAATATGGGAAGTCTCTGGGATAGGAATCTATCCCTCCAGCATGTCCTGTTTATTGTGTTGACAAGTTTTAGGTCCCTAGAGCATGTAGCTCAGAGGGATTGGGATTTCTTTAGGTGTAGCATTTCCAACAGCTCTGGGTTTGACATAGCTTTATATGTTAGGCAGAGATCACCTCGGAGTAGGCGATATGCTACGGAGTAAAGCTGGAGGTTTTTTGAGGCGGTCAGTATAGGGCATTTGTTTGAGGCCAGTAATCCGCTTTGTGAGGTACTTCTGTGGCCTTTCCAGCTGCTGCAGATGTCTTGTGAGGTACATTCCAAAAGGGGTGTTGTACTCTATAATGGGTCTAATGAGTGTAGAGTAGAGGGGAGCAGTGACCTCTTTCTTCCTGGATGAGAACCCTTTTATGATGAGGTGTGCCACATAGAAGGACTTCCTGACTACTGTGGTGATGTGACTATCAAAGGAGAGACTACTGTCCACCTGGGTCCCAAGGTCTCTTATCATGCATTCAGTGTTAAGTAGATTGCTGCCTATGTAGTAGTTCATGGGTATAGAGTTTTTACCCAAGGGGATGACACTGCAATTTTTGGCATTGAGCTTGAGGCCATGGCTCTGACACCAGGCATCTGTCTCAGCGAGGCCCTTCTGTAGGATGTCCACATCATTTGGGGACTTGACTATGGCTCCTAGTTTGCAGTCATCTGCAAACTTCATTAGCCAGAGGCCTTCTGTGTTAGCCTGTACTTCAGAGAAGTAGATACCAAACAGGAAAGGTCCCAGGAAGGAACCCTATGGCACTCCACTTGTCAGTGCTTTGAGGTCAGATTTGGAGTCTGCAACTTTTACAGTGTGGGTTCTGTCAGTGAGCCAATTGGCAACCCATCTTGTGACGTAGGGATTTATACCTAGTTTAGTGAGTTTAGCTATAATTTCAGAATGGGGGATGGTGTCAAAACCTTGTCTAGGTCAAGATAGGCTGTGTGAACCACCTTACCCTCATCTATGGCTTTGGTAACTGCCTCAAAGAAGTTGATTAAGTTCAGGAGGCATGATCTGCCTTTCACAAACCCAAACTGGGTGGGATCCAGAGTTTGGAGGTTACCAATGTCTTTTTTTATGAGTTCCATGATGATACGTTTCATGGCCTTACAGGCCAGGCTCGTCAGGCTAATAGGTCGATCGTTCCTAGGATCAGTGGTGGCTCCCCCTTTGTGGAGTGGGATGACTGTTGCTGTGCATCATTTAGTGAGCGCAAAGCCTGATGTGAGGCTATTATTGAACATGGTGCTTAAGTGGGGAGCCAGTTTGTTCTGAAGTTCGTGTAAAACACAGCCTGGGATGTTGTCCGGTCCCATGGATGCTGTGTTTTTGGCTTTAATGAGTGCAGCTTTTACCTGCATAGTTGTGATTACAGGGACTCTGCATTCTTATGTTCAAGCTTAAAGAATGCAGCCTCCTCTGAAGCATAGCACTGCTGTTTCCACCCTTGCAGAGCATACTTGAGGACAGACTACATTTTCATGGCTACAAAAAATAATGAAATAGAAGGCAGTGATGTGTTTTAAACTTTTTGTTTATTCCCCACTGCCTGTCAGCCTTCCAAACTCACTTCATCCATTTGATATAGTAGGGTAAGGACTAATTATGGAAGTGTTCGTAAGTAAGAGTATTTCATCCATGAAGAAGGAGGTCATAACATCCCTGTACTCCTCGCTTATCAGATCCATTATCGTGTACAATGCCCTCTTCAACTTGCACTTTGCCAAGTACAAGCAGCAGTTGGAGAGACCACAGAGGCTCCTGACCAGGAAAATCCAGAGTCTCAAAGACCTATCCTGTACAGATAGGCTAAAAGCCCTGTCCCTCTACTCAGTCTCATACAGACTGCTCAGATGTGACCTGTGATTGGCATACAAGCCTGTCTCAGACTCAGCCTTGATGGAGTTGCTGCATATCCATAAGTCAAACTCCACTTACACAACCTGCATGCAAGGCTGCAACCTGGTCTGTGACATTTATACAAGTTGTTGATGGGATAGATTTGTGTCCCGACTCCCCCATCTGTGGAATAGATTCCCTCTCTTTTTGTCAAGCAAAGTACCTCACTAGCTGTCTTTTAGAGGAACCTGGACAACTGGATGGAAATCAGAAAATATACCCCTGGATCCCACCTGTGTCCCTGCTGGACAGGGAAAAAAGGTGCTGACTTTGTCAGAACATGGGTGAAATTCTTGGCTAGGCTTATAAGGACCTCTGGGCCAATAGCCTAGTATCACCTTATAAACCTCTGAACCTATGCACACTCATTAAGTTATTAGGGATTTTTGTGATTGACATGTATGCAAATGCCACGGTTAGGGGAACTATGCCTTCCTTCTGCATTGGAGTCCCCCATGTGAGTACTCCTACCCATGTGCTAATGAGGGCTGCCATCACCCGATTTGTAAACTAAGCTCATGTCTGTGGATAAGGGTGTTTCAACTGCAAGCCTCTGCTCATGTGCAGTGAAACAGCCACCATACCACCAGTTCAGAGTATGTGCTGCTCACACATACCGTCCCTTGCCTGGTTGTTTCAGTGCCCAAGATGTGAATCGATCATTGGTCATCTGAATCATAGTCCCAACATTGTCCCTTTACAGTTTAGCAGGGGTAGCTAACCAGGAAATCTTAAAACTATATATAAATATATCTGACAAACTCTAAAGACATAATAAAATAGAACCGTGTTAAACATACCTGGTATTTCTAAAATGTAAATTCTAAGATATCTCCTTACACAAGTTATTTTTAAAAGCTTAATCACTGACATACATTGTGCATGCCTAGCTATATCCTTAATGTAGTGCGTTCCATTCTCTGCTTGTTATAATCTTGTCACTCTACCGACTGTGCACAGCCAATGAGTACCTTTGGACTTAAATCTCCTCCATTTGTACTTGACATCAGAACTCATAATATGCTCAGTGCTCAGTGGTATCTTACAGTATTTCTTCTGAATACCGCTTCTTTGTGTTTTACTGCCATGTGGGAACCATTACAGGAAATGTGCAGAAGGCACCACACTTATATATGTTGTCCAGATGACAAGAACTATAACTAGTAACATGGGATCTAGATGTAAAGGGCAGAATTTGTTAAATGCTTTATGGATTATAAAACTGCAAGTGAAACCAGCCAATATAACAGGAGATTAATTTTTTTGTTCTTTATTAGCAAATGCTTTTTATCTGAAAAGACAGAATTTAAAAGGGTGTAGTGGGCTTGTAACAAAATAATTAAAGTGCACATTCACTAATTTATAGCTAAATAAAAAGAGATATATCTTTGGAGGGATATCTATCTTCACAAGATGTGACATTTTCAAAAGTTGCCATTTAAGAAGCCAGATAAAGTTGCTTGACTACATCCATGTTTTACTTGCAACTTGGCTAGTTAGAACAGAAATTATCTCAAGAGTTATTTATTAACTGGTTTATTTATCTAATTGTTAGGTATATATTTGGCTAAACTACTAGTCAATGAGTTCTTACTGGATGAGGCTTCACGCGGATGATTTTAACTCGCTGATTTGACCAAACTTTACCATAGAAAATCATTACTGGTTGACTTTTTACATATGCTGTGGTGTTGATTTACTGTTTGTGGTATTTTTCTCATTTCTTCTTAGTTGTGCAACTGCGCTGTCAGTACATTCATGTAGAGGAGCTTTGCCTTCCACATGGGATGCAAGAAGGTGTGCTGCCTGCAAAAAACACTTCTGTATTTTTTTTGGATTTTTTTGGGATGAGTTCCCAATGCACTGAAACAAGAGAGCTGCATGTTTGCCTTGATGTGAATCAGTAAAATGCAGTGAAACTGTATATGCAGCATAGGGACTACACCTTAATGCATTATTAGTTATTTTTGGGTCTATATTATATTCTCGAAAGCCAACAATATCGAAGCTGATACTATTGACACAAGAATAGCGAAAGCACACAACATCAAACGTGTAAACGGAAATCTCCATAAGGGGAGATTTCTGTTTACTGCAATTTAGTGTGGTCTCGGAGTAGGTATATTTAAGTAGCGGGGGGTGTGGGGAATGTAGGAGTGACTATGTTAGAGAATGTCACACAGTTGTACAAATTTCTTGTTATGGAGAATATTCTTTGCTCACTGATGGAGTGGAATTACTTTCACACAGTACAGTATAGAGAAAGAATCTTTAAATATAGCTATGTACTGTGCATTCTTCCTAAAATCACTGCTTAGAGAACAGACTGCAAAGCAGAAGTAACGTGTCAGTAGAGTTGTTCCTTAGAATGGTGTCCCTCTGTCTGCTCATATGGTAAGTTATGAATTTTGCTAATATTTCTTGATAAAATACAAATAAATGAATGCTCAGGCGAATGTCCTTCACTAATCTGTTTTAGCAGGATTGCAAATAATCCTTCCACTGAGGCTACTTTGGTGTAGTATATTTAATTTACTTAGAGGTCGAGCATTAATTCCTGGTTATCTCATGATCATTGCAGGATTAAATATACTTGAGTCCCAGGCTGTTTTCAAACCATGGGTCGCCACACATGTTTTTATTTTTTTTTTTTGTAGGGCCATCCATAAATGCATATATTCTTATGTATTATGCTTTGTGATTGTTTTAAATGTATAATTATCTAATAAATCACATTTATTCTTCATTAAACCAAATTTGCTTGTGTGTGTTTAACTTTGTAGTGCTAAATATTTTTCTAACAAGAAAACTCTCAATTGTCTCTAGTTTTGCAGAATATCTCCAATTTTGCCTGATATTTTTGGATTGTTTCTTGTAAAATTTCTGGTGCTCTGGCCAATCATCTAGGACTGCAGTCACAAAATAATGACAGATATTTGGGTTTATTTTCATGCCTCTTAGAAAATGCATGCCAGTGCAAAGTCTGTTTTTCTAGTAATTTTCAAAGTGCTTAAGAGCAATGTTTAAGACCTTTATCTCTGCATTACTTTTGATGTTGTCCTTGATTGTTGCTATAAACGAGCTATCCTGTCAGGATGCAGTTTTTACAAAAATCATTATAGTAAAGATTAATGCACATTGTGTAGTAATGAGTGGCTGAAAAAGCATATTGTGCCAGCCCTAAATAGAAAGTGTGGTTTATTTTTAAAGAATAAAAGTAATGTGGGTACGTGAGTTATGTGAGTGGAATAATCTTCTCACTTGTAAGTAAGGCTATGAAGAAACAAGATCCCTGTCTCTGGTCTCATACATTCCAGTGCCTCATACCAGTGCTAGTTTTCTACACACAAACTTGTCTTTCAGGAAAGTCTGGAAGTCTGAGTAGTGTGTCAGAAGAGAATGCAAGTTGGTGGAACTAGCTACACTTTTTTGGTTCTGTTTCCATGTTAAAGGCTCCCTAGTGGCATACAAAATTCACAAAGCCGACCTCCAAAATGCACAAAAAAAAAGGCAGAAAAATCAAATAGAACAATGAATATACAACATTGCTTTTCTCTTTTACATTTTTTTTTGCAATGGGGCAAGCTGCTGTGCACCCCTCCCTCCCTCTCCAATCTGGAAGTCAAGCCGCCCCCCCAAGATTTATGCCAACTCTGACATTGCCCTACCGTAGAGAAAAGGGAATAATCTGAGAAATTGCAGTTACAAACATAGATATATATAAAAGTCCATATTTCCTCATTTTCAGCCATTCATTCTCAATATTCTGGGATTGTCACTAATGAGTCTAAACATTTGTAAATTGCTCCCCTGACCCATGTTTAAGTGCTGTTAAGGTATCATCTTAAAGACTTCTCTGTGGTGTCTAGTTTTCTCCCCTGCCCAATGTCATATTTAAGTGCCATTTAGGTACACTGTTAAAGATGTATCCCTGTTGTCTAGTGTCCACCCAACTCTGTTTCATTAAGGCACAATGTGTATAGTTATAAGTGGTAGCTAGTGTTGGCCCCTCCCACTTCTTTGTTAAGTGCTGTGAAGTAACATGTTAAGGTTTATCCCTGGTGGCTGTTGCCCCCCCCCCAAACATGCCATTAAGTCATGATATGAAGAAGCGTTTCTGCTTACTAATGTTACCCCCAACCCACATATATGTGTAATTAAGGCATAAATAAAAAAGTACTCCCTTGTGGCTAGCACCCTGCCCCCGGCACAATTTTGCAGGATTTGCCATTTAGTCTGGGGGAATGTGCAGGTATGACAATCCCCACCACCCAAATACAGGAGGAACTGAGAGGGGAGTTTAGGAATAAGTGGTAAGCCCTAACTCCCCCATGCTCGAACCTACTCGAACATAGTGGAATATGCAACTGGCCATGTGAGCTGCTAGAGCAGAGTTTAAAAATCATCCACACCCCTCTCCTACACACAACCTACCCACACCACACATCACTAACTTACCATTACAACTCCATCTCTCCTGAGCTATATCCCATCAATCTCAACCTATGTTTTCATTACAAACTAATCCGTCCTCATGATACCTCAATACCCACTCTCCCCTCCATATCCTCCACTAATTTTTGAACCCCACCTCCCATTCAAAGCAATCCAAATACCACAACTACTTAACTCAACTTCTAACTGCCATACTTTTATCTGGTGACGTACACCCCAACCCAGGCCCACACCCCTCTTCCTCAATATCTAAATCCATCCTATTTGTATCTCTCAACGCACAAAGCTTAACTAACAAAATTCCAAATCTGCATGCCTGGCTACTCCACAATAAACCTGACATCCTAGCCATTTCTGAAACCTGGCTAAAACCTCATATCAAAAATGAAGAGATAGTGCCACCCAATTACTCTATCATCAGAACAGATAGAACCCATAAAAAGGGTGGTGGAGTAGCACTACTCTACTCATCCTCCCTATGCATAACACCTTTTAACAAAGACATTCCCCAATTCAGTAATGCAGAATTAATACTAGCCCATCTTCAGTTAAACAAACACAAACATATATGCATAGCCTCCCTTTACATACCCCCTGGAAACAATATACCAATACTCAAAGAGATCCTCTCCTGGCTTTCAACTAACATCTGTAATGAAACTATAATCATGGGAGACACCAACATAAACTGGTCCTCCATTCTATCCCCTACTGACTCCCTCAACATCAACCTATATAACTACTCTCAACTCATCAACTCCATAACTAGGCCATGCAAAGACCTCACTAGTGGCAACATCTTAGACTGGATTCTAGTCTCCCACCCTCACTACTACCCCAAAAGTGGAACACTTCCCGACTCCCTCAGTGACCACCTTCCCATCTTCACAACACGTCTTCCTTCTCCCCTACAAGTTACTCATAACTACATCACTACCCGATGCCATAAAAACTTTAACCTAGAAGCTTTCTCTGACTCCCTAAAATCCCTTAACTGGTACCCTTTAAAAACTCTACCCCTCAACAATGCAATCACTCACTTCAGTACTACCTTTCTAAATCTTCTAGATACTTATGCTCGCTTAATAACTAAAAGAATAAAAAAGAAATCCAGCCCCTGGTTAACAAAAAACACACTGACAAACATGCGACTTGGAGACAAAGCCTGAACACAATATCACAGGAACAAATCCTCATCTACCCTTAATGAATACAAAACTCTTCGTAACTCAGTTAAAAAGCTTATCTATGCAGACCATCTCAACTACTTCTCCCAACTTCAAAGCAACCACAAAACCAACCCACAAATGTTCTGGAGAGGCATAAACACCCTCCTAAAACCTGGTACTATAGAAAACCCAATACCCTGCCCAAATACACAAGACACTGATCTTGCCACACAATTCAACTCTTTTTTCATAGATTCTATTTCCAAACTTACTTCCTCTTTCTCAAATAACAATCAACCAACTACTTCCACTTCTCCTCACCCAGCTCCCCCTCCATCTTCTTTCTCTGATCCCCCACCTTCTCAACCCCCAGCCTTCCACATTAAAATGATTCCTACTTCCACCATAAAAAAACTCCTACAAAAAACCATGCACCAATGCCCCTGATAACATTCCCTCATACTTCCTCAGCATAGCTGCTGAATCCATTGCTCTTCCTATCAGTATCCTAATCAACCGCTCCATCCAAGAAGGCAATGTTCCCCAAATCTGGAAAAAAGCTTACATCATTCCTCTCCATAAAGGTGGAACTAATACTAATATCACCAACTTCCGTCCCATCGCCATCCTCTCTCCCATTTCAAAAATCCTAGAGAAATGTATCCATCTTCAACTCCTTCCCCATCTCTTAGATAACAACCTATTAACTCCTATCCAGCATGGATTCAGACCCCATCACAGTACCATGACAGCCCTCCTATCCTTCCTAGAAACTGTGAATAAAGCTAGAGATTCTGGCCTCATGCTTTCTACCATCCTACTCGATCTCTCGAAGGCCTTTGACACTATCTCTCATGACCTACTTCTTACTAAGCTATCTAAACTAAACCTTACATTATCATCCCTTACTTGGTTTACCAGCTCTCTCTCTAATAGGCAACAAGCTGTCAAGTGGAAGAAAGCCACCTCCTCCTTTCTCAACACCCCCACAGGTGTCCCACAAGGTTCTATACTGGGCCCCCTCCTCTTCAACATTTTCATTAATGACTTTTTCCACTCTATCCCTCTTGCAAACATTATTCAATATGCAGATGATTCCACAATTATCTGTGCTGCCTCATCCATCCCAACCCTTTTAAAACTTACTCAAGATGCCTTCTCCTCCACTGAACAGTGGATGAAAGACAACCATCTAGCACTTAATGCTGCTAAAACTAAACTAATGATATTTACTCCCTCTAAAACTAATAACTTTGACAGGAATTTATTCTCCATCACCAGCCAAAATAACACACCTCTTGAGCTGGTATCTGAAACCAAACTACTAGGAGTCCAAATCGATGACAAGCTAAATTTCAACTCCCATCTGCTACTAAACATAAAAAAAAAAACATCAAAAACTCGGCATGCTCTACCGACATAATTGGTTCCTCACCTCAAATACAAAACATACTCTTTCTACCACATTTTTCCTTCCCTCCCTTCTCTATGGTGCCCCTCTTCTAACAAACCTACAATCATCTCTCAAAACCAAACTGTCCTCTTGCTACAATAAAATAGCCAGAATTGCCACCAGCAACAAATCATCAACCCATCACTGTATACCTCTTCACAAACTCAACTGGCTAGAACTCCCAAACTACCTTTCCTACACTCAGCTTACCTATGTTCATAAACTCATATTCCAACCATACCTCTGTCCCTCCCTCTCAACTACCTTTAAAATGCACCACACACAAAGACTTCTAAGATCAAACAATCAAAACCTTATTGAGGTTTACAGACCCCTCCGCACCCCAGGACAAAACCTCCTGTCCTTCTCACTAGCACGCTTATGGAACTCCCTACCCCCCTCCATTCGTACAACCACTAGCCTCCCATACTTTAAAAAACTACTTCATTCTCATCTAACATCAACATGGCAATGCTCCTGCTCCCATCCCCATAACCTACTCTCCACTCTTCTTCTCTTCCCTTCTTACAAATCCCAGATAGTGATTTCAAGCTTGCTTGTAGTATATAATTTCCTTACTTATACCCAGCAATCTCTTAGCCTACTGCATCTAACTATCTATCCCTATAATTCCTTACTATCTATCCCTATAATTCCTTACTTATACCTAGCAATCTCCTAGCCTACTGCATCTAACTACCTATCCCTATAATTTCTTACTTATTCCTAAATTCCTTACTTACACCTAGCAATCTCTTAGCCTACTGCATCTAACCACCTATCCCAAAAAAAAAAAAAATGTTTACATTAAATACTTTTGATTAAAATATATTTGACCTGATTATAACCTGAAATTGTATAATGTTACTCTGTAATCATCATGTAATCTATGTGTGGAACTTAATCTTTGTATAATCTGTATGTGGAGCTTTTCTCCCCAGGACTCCATTGAAAACGGGTTCCTTGGGCCCAATGGACTATCCTGGTTAAACAACTGCAAATAAAATAAATAAATAAATAAATAAAGCCATAACAAAAAAAAAAAAAACTGATGGGTTTCCATGCTCAGCCATTGCCCCACTGGAAAATAAATAGGCTGAATGGTAACAGAATAGGTGATAACTGTCTGGCAGCTGGGGAAAATGTAAAAAAAGGAAAAAGAAATGCTTAAAGGCATGCAGCATATACATGCCTACGTTTCACTTTAGAATATTGTTTTCTGCTTTAGTTGAAATTAATTATTAGAGTTTGTGTTGTGTGCCTACACCAGTCAATGCTGCATATTTTTTTAAAAGCTGCATTAAAGAGCAGAAATTCCTACCAAAGTGAAAGCATCAGGCCAGGATTTCCTTTTTCTTTTTATAACTTTTGGATTGGAAGATGTTTGCTTTTTACAAAACTGCACATCTGGAATTTTGTGAAGCTTAGAAATTTGGCATATTTTTTTTCATGAGGATTCACATTTTTAGGTAAATTAGTGGGTAAGTTTTGGATAACAAATCTTTTTAATTAAAAAAGGAGATACTTTGCAATGTATTATTAAATAATCCAGCCTAATAAAAAGTGAAAGGCTCTTGTAGGATCTATTACTAGCTCTGAAAATGTTAATCAATGACATACTTCTCAGCCTCCTAGAGCAAGAAATCTAGACACAGCCATAAATAATAGTGGGACAAAGGCCCCAAAATAAGGACAATTTCTAAATACTGCTCTTACAAACAGAATATTGCAAGAGTAACAGGTTTTGCATTAGCATGGATTTTCTGAATGTTATGAAGTCTGAAACTCAAATGTATGTGAATATTTTCAGACTTCAGTTCTCAATAATTTGCCAAAGGCTGGCCAGAAAAACAAAATTTTATGAGTAACAGACAGAAAATATGAGACAAAAATCTGGACATTCTCTGAAAATCTTGACAGTTGAGAGGTATTACCAGTGATGTTGCTTGACCATGTGGTTTAGACTGTGCTGGTGTAGAGTCTAAATTCTTCTCATAGCAGCTAACAAAAGTTGAGTCCAGTTCATGGCATCTGTTGATGAAAATGTACAGCACCCTGCTTGGATTTTATACATTCAGACACCATCAGCCTTGAAATAACATTATGATAACAAAAAAAAAAAATCTGTTCACACTTCAAAGTGCTGCAGTGCTTTATAATGGGTCTCTTATTTTCTTTTTTCTCTAGACATTACCTGTCTTGTTAGCAAATGACATATATCCATTTGTACATTTTCCACAACCCTGGAAAACCTAGTAAGGACTATATAGAAAGAATTGTTTCCATTAATTGATGAGGCATCTTGGAAGCTATATCAAAGTTAATAGTAACTTAACATAAGCTACCATTACTAATAGTCTTCTGTTTGGAAAGCAAAACCCCATTTCTACTTAGATTCGGTCAGAGTGTTATCCTCTGCAGTATTGCAGTATAAAAAGTGCTGGACACAGCACAGTTAATTTCATTTTGATCAATAGCATATTTTCTGGCATTTTCATGAGAACTTAGACTTTTGGCAAGGAGTTCTGGCAGTGACACAGTAGGGACTCCTGCTTACAGGCCCACTGCACCTCCTCACTTAAGAAAGCATTTTGTCGAAGAAGAAAAAAAAATCATTGTGTGCTTTTCTTATACTAAGGTCTATATCAGTTCAATGAAACAGCTCATCATCGAATACCACAACCTCGAACTTCTAACCACGAAATCTGCAAACATCGAAAGCTCAGAACAGCAAATTTTTTCCCTGGGAAAAAAAATCAGTGTTCCGAGAGACACACACACAACACAAGCACACCAAAAAACAGCAATCCACACACATACACTTAAAATCCTACATCTAACCCTACACTAAACTGTACATACAGTACTATCTATCCACTATCCTTAACCCAAACCCTAACCATAAGGTCCGTCACTATCACACACTCACCTCACCTGTGCCCTAACCCTAACTCACATACCCTGCCCTAACCCTAAAGTCTATTACTATCACACACTCACCTCACCCGCGCCCTATTCCTAACTCACATACCCCGCCCTAACCCTAAAGTCTGTCACTATCGCACACTCACCTCACCTGCGCCCTAACCCTAACTCACATACCCCGCCCTAACCCTAACGTCTGCACAATCGCGCACTTACCTGAACCCAACCCGTAACTCTCCACCACAGTGCTGAAAATAGCGAAGCCCCAGAAATGGACAACCACATTCTTTCCCTAGGAAAACATTTGGTTATCTGCAGCTTCGCTATGCCCAGCGTTCGCTATTTTCAGGTCGATATTAGACCATTCTAAGTATTAACACTTCGATGATCTAATATAGACCCCTTATAATATACTAGTTTATTTTACCGTGTAATGAACTTCTGTTTGTGTTTCTTGGACAGTTTCTTGACTCTAATAAGTGATACTGCCACAGACAATTTTCAGAGACCATTTAACCTGAGTTGCAACACAGATTTGCAGACTTCAGGCTCAACAGTCCTGGTTGTTAGTGTATAAAACCAGTAGATAACTTTTTTCTGATATAGCCTTGTTAATTATGCTGTCTGTATTTAGATTATTAACGTGTAAAGACGAATATAAATTAGAGTTGGATAGCTCCTTCTGGTCAGGCATAGACCCATCTGATCACATAATAGCTGTAATGATGTATTTGTCTCTTAAAACATATTATTTGCTGTTTTTGCCTGATTATAATGCAATGACTGTTATTCATGTACTCCATTTCTAATACTATTGATGAGAGTTTCACTGTTATCCTAATAACAAGTCATATCAGACTTCCCTTTCACCAACCTAAGATTCCAAATGTTGGTGAATGTGGCAAATCAAATACATTGAGAACTTTGTCCAAGGAATGATAAGCTCAGACCCTCAAAAATGTGGCTACTGTCATAGACTTCTGGGTATTCTCATATTCTAAGGTAGCCAAGATATTTAGATTCCTCTCTAGAGGGAAACTGGACAATCCTCCATGTAAAAATGTCACTCTGCTTTTTTTCTGGGAGACCACCTGGGCCTCTCATTTGCAGATGCTTGCTCTCAACTCATCTGTATCATACACAACAGTAAATTACTCAAGTATATTTCGGAAGTCATGGTCTTATAAGACAAAATGGACAGAAGCATCTAGAATTATATGATCATAGGAATTAACTAGGAAATAAGTCGAGAGATGATATTCCCCTTGCTGATGCCCACTTCATGATGTACCTCTCAGTTATAGGCATGGGATGATGAATTTGTGGATGCCCATTCAGTCAAAAAATTAACCTTCTTAGAGTGTCACTCTGCTTAACATATACAGGCAGTTTATTCAAAAGATGGGGTAAGTAAATCTAGTATTAGATTACTGGAGCTGCTTTTCTCAAAGAGTTGCAAGAGGTTAAGAACAGTTTAGGCCTTGATGGAATGGAATGCAACATATAGATCTCAAAATAACAGTCTAAAAGAGACTTGCACAACATATTAACACACCTTCCACTGAGCATGTTGTAGGCATGTGATCATAAGCCTCATGTCCACAAAACAGATCTGTTCTGAATCAACCAACTCACTTAATATCTTATGCAGCTAAACAATGTTGAAGAGCTGGTCTACACTTTCACAGACTGGCCAGAATCTTAATTTTTCCTCCTGAATTTTAAGTTCAGCTGTTAGCTGAAAAATACTATCCAGTACTCCAGAGCAGTTTTTTAATAAGGTTGAGAAGTGTAATCCCTGTATAGCTGGAACACATTCTCCAGTTACCTTTCTAAAAGATGGAGGCCACCATCACATTTTGACAGTTGAGAAGTGTTGTTCCCATTTGCAGTACAAGATATGTCATGTGTCCCACAAATCTTACATGTGTTTTCTGTGTTCTTTCTTGTAGAGTAGTGTTTCCTATTGAAGTCGTTGCAGGTGAGCTATGGTGTTTATGGAAGGGGCCAGTGTCTCTGCTATATGTCTACAGTGTGAAAACTCTCACTTCATTTTTATTGAGTAGTATAAATATGACAGCTTTCAATGCATTTTAGTAGCTTTTGAGGTGTGTGTGTGTGTGTGTGTGTGTGTGTGTGTGTGTGTGTGTGTGTGTGTGTGTGTGTGTGTGTGTGTGTGTGTGTATACGTGCGTGTGTGTGTGCGTGTGTGTGTGTGTGTGTGTGTGTGTGTGTGTGTGTGTGTGTGTGTGTGTGTGTCTGTGTGTAGCCTGCACTAATATTGTCCAAGAGCAGAGTCCCTGAAGAACCAACTCACTAAGCATGACTTGCAAAATTTCAGCTTTCTGATCTCTGTTTTCAATAACAAATTACTGTAGGTATGGTTTCAATCTATCTGTCTATGTATTTATTTATCTTTCATGTAAATAAAATGCTTTTTAGTAAAAGTTCTAATCAGCATGAGGCTTCTTTTCTGCAGTATTGCTACAACCCTGGTGCAAGTGCTTTTGCAGTGAGTTGTGTCTTACTAACCCCTTTACTTAAGAATAGTCAACACCAACAGGGCCGATGTTAGAATTTTGGGGCCCCAGCAGATGTCAAGTTGGGGGCCCCCTAGGCTATTCCAATCCAAGTATCACCCATTCACTGACACCCTTCCTATGTCTTTTAGTTTGTGCTGCAAACTTTTAGGAGTAGTACAAACAGAATTACGTGTTGCTACAATACTCTTACAAAAGGCTTGTGTCACACTGTGTTGGCCAATCTCACAATGGGACAGTCACAGTTAGTGGCATTTAGTTGCAACAATGATATATTGTAGGAACTTTATGTATATGTCTGGACTTAGGCCTACTGTTTCAGACACACACCCTCATACACACCCTCCAGTCTTCCCTTGTTTCCCCCCATCTTGGGCTCCCTGTACCATGTGCATTAAAACTGTTCTTCCTTTTCTCACATTTTGCCTTACTGTTCAGCTTTTTCAGGAAGCTATAACTTCCTATATGCTCAGAAGTGCATTTTAAAGTTTTTTTTTTCCTTTTTATATAACCTTTTCATCCAATGATGGCTTGAACAGAAATTATGATTAAAGAAAGAAACGGTGCTGCTGTTCATTTTTCATTGCATCCTTTCAACACACCTTTTCTGACCAAGACAGCTCAGTAATAAGCATGTAGGAAATCATGCAAATAAGCCAGGACCCAAGAAGACACAGGGTTATAGATGTTCTGGAATGTATTTTAAAGCATTTCCCCAGCCTTTTAACTCAATGGTGAGCTAGCCAAAAACAAACAAAAAAAAAAAAAACAAAAAACAAAGAAAACAAAAAAAAAAAAACGAGTAAAAAAAAGAATTTCAGTCAATTTTTTTCCTATCAAGAAAGACATAAGTTGTACCCAAAGATTAATTTTCAAAGATGACAAAATAGCTCACAATAAACTAACAAGCCAGTTGTTGTTTGGATACACAGGTGCTACCTGGGAGTTGCCTGCCTCCCTAACCTCCCAGAAAGACCGCCTATGCATCCCTCTGGTGTTAGACTGGGATGAAAAGCAAAGGTTTAAATTGCCACAGTCATATATTTCAAGTGACTGGTGATGTACATATACACAGCATGCCTCCTCACTCCTCAACCTAAACTGTCAAAGGCAACTGCCTATATACATGCCTGAACTGTGATTGTGAGGAAACTGAAAAAAAATAATGATTAAATAACATATTTTACTTTGTTGCTCCTAGACAGTCCATTGCCCCTACACAAGCTATAGTAACCTTCTTTATACATCTCTGAGGTCTGTGAGGAAAGCAAAAAAAACAATAACCACACTGTCCAAAGCTCAATCACAAGCTATAATAACCTCATGTGCACACCTCTAAGGTTTGATTGTGATGAAAATTAAAATGGTAATAACCACACAATACCCCCCCACACACACACACGCACATAACCTACAGCAGCTTTCTACACACACTTCTGAGAAGGGCTGGTTTTAGAATGGGTACAGTTGAGAGCAGAGGCCAGTATGAGTTTTATCCTAACAGGGTCATGTCATAGCCCTGTTCAGGTGAAAGAGCATAATCAGAAAATTTATACATTTTTTTTCTTCTCAATTATCCCCAGCCAGCAACAACTTTTGTGGGGCCCCACACAGTCAAGGATGATTAGAGGAGCTCCCTGTAACCATTTATTATTGAAATATAATTACTTGTTGTTTACATTTTTACTGATACCAAGAATAATAATATATGTGTTCTGGCATTATTGGGTGTGTTCACAGATAAAAATCAAGCGCGCGCGCGCACACACACACACACACACACACACACACACACACACACACACACAGACATACACACACACACAAGCCATAGCAATTATAGTTTTGTGCTTACTTCAGCAAATAGCAGTACATTGTGCAGCACTGATACTGTCACACCAGATCAGTGACTGTTGTGTAGCAATCGTCAAACAGCAGTAGGGGCAAGTCACTTTTATTTACCACAGTGATGAGTAATGTGAACCTGTCACTCTCCATGACTTGCTTGTAAATCATTCAGGAATACAAAGAGTTAATAAATCCTGACATCAGAGTTTTGTACTTATTTTCCAAAAAAAAAAAAATGCATGTTGATGCAAAATGTGCAAGTCTATTAACATTTTAATTGAATTAGAGTAATATTTAAAACATATTCCTAATTTTCAATCTTTATTCTGCTATTTTGGTATTGCACTGAATTCTTCAGCAAATAGGTTGAGAGTTATAGTATCTGGTGTTCTGCCAGTATTTATAAAACTCCCTGAAAGAGAAAACCATCCCTGCTGATCGGAAGCATCAGCACTTCTTAAAATCCAAGGTTTGCACTGAAATCAGTCACGCAGGGCTGCTGATATCTCTAGTGCTTACCTTGATTATGTTCTTTATCAACTTTATCCTAACAGGGTCACATCACAGCCCTCTTCAGGTTAAAGAGCATAACCAGGAAATTAATGCATTTTTTTATCCTTATTTTCCCCCAACCAGCAGCAGCTTTTGTGGGGCCCCCACACAGGATGGTTAAGGGGGCCCCCTTGCAACCACAGGTATTGCAGGTACCTAAAGCTGACCATGTTATTAGCTTTAGTGGAATGAATGCCCACCAGCAGGGTTTAACTAAGCCAGATGCACTATGTCAGTGGTAAAATATTTCATAAAACTGTGAAAGCTGTTGCTTGATCAAACACTGTTACTGCAACCAGAAATATATTTGAATTAAAAGAGATATAAATATGAGTTATAACCCACTTGGTTTATTAAGTATGGAAGACTGTTATACTAGCTTTTGTTGGTTTGACAGACATATTACGAAATATCAAGATAAGATAACTTGCTGTGATTGGGGGCCCCCAGAAACAGGGGATCACCAGTGAACACAGCATTCACTGGTGCCTAAAGCAGGCTATGAACACTAATGCCATACAATGGAAAAAGTCTTAATCAGTTAGGATTTTTTTCGAAGCTGGTTTTCAGTAAAACTGCATACTCCTCAAATATGTGTGGGTGGGTATGCATATATATGTATGGATGGAGACAGGAAGTCTGAATAAAGAGGTTAAAGCCTGAATCAGAGAGGCTGCAGCTAACTGGAATAGAGTATCAGGTATAGTGTATGATAGAAGAATGCCAAAGAAGCTGAAGAGTAAGGTGTACAAACAGTGGTGTGACCAGTACTACTGCGTGGTACAGACACCTGGGCAGTAAAGGCAGAGCAGATGAGGAAATGAGAAAATGAAATGCCTGAGATGGGTGGTAGAATGCACATCGTGGGACAGACAAAGAAATAAGGACATAAGAGCAGAAACCAAAGTAGCTCCAATTGCAGAAAAGGTGAAAGAGAACAAATCACGGTGGTTCAAGCACACGTGCACAGAAGCAGAAGACAATATGGTGAAGAAGATTTGGGACAGACAGGAACAACTAAGAGAAAACAAGGACATCCAGCAAAGAGGTGGATGGAATGTGTGAGAAAAGATCTGTAACAGTCAGGCAGGAGTGCTGCATTGAATCAAGAGAGATGACAACATTTAGCATGACATCTTGACCCTATGTAGTGCACGTGCACACACACACACACACACACACACACACACACACACACACACACACACACACACACACACACACACACAAGCACACACACACAAGCACGCACACACACACACACACACACACACACACACACACACACACACACACACACACACACACACACACACACACACATATTCATTCAGCTGCATTCATATCCTTATCCTTATGGCATATACACATATGTCCATTCACATACTGACCGATAGCAGCAAACACACGTCTGTGCTGAGCTTATCTTATGCTTCCCTTCCACAGGATTGAATTGGTGAATGCCTTCAAAAGACTGTATTACTTGGCTCTCTGTGTACACAGGTGTAATTCCCCTACAGACATTATTTATCCTCTCATCCACATGGGCTTCACCTTTACAGAATCCACGGACAATTAATAATTACTGCATCAGTTGTTTTATGCTGTACAGCAAAGGTCTCAGTCTACTGTTTATCTGCCAATCTCCTGAATAAAATACTGACACAAAATTGCAATTGCAACCATTTATTTCAACAATACATTAAAGAATGTACCGCACAATTAACAAGGACAGAGTTAAAGCACCTATAACCAAGCATTCCAAATTTTATTTATAATGAAACAGGTGTGTCAGTTTGCTCATCTCTGAAAACAGTCAGCAGTGTGACACCCAGCCACTCACTTGCATGTCTTTCATCCAGGGCAGCACAATAGCACTCACCTTTCCCAAACCCAAGAAGGAAAAAGGGGGAAAGGGGCTGCTTCTCAACAGAAAGCATTGCCCCTCTACCCACCAACCTTGAAAAGGAGGGAGGGCAGCCTTCAAAGTTGCTAGTGCTGAAAGACACTCCTAGCTCCACCCATATCTTATATTACTTTGTAACACATGACACCCAAGCTATATGATGTGCTTTCCTCACTTCCTTCTTTCAGTGTAACCTAAACCAGGTTCCACCCAACTACACAATTTCTAACATCCTATCTTATGTCCAGCATACCTCCCCCTAAAGGTGCTGGAACCATAGGGGGAGGGAGCACCCCAGCTGCAAGACCATCTACTTTTACAACTACAAGACTATCTTGTCTAAACAAAAGAATGACTAGCCTGGTCCAGCACTAAGCAACACAAGAAATTACCCACAAGGCTTCAACAATTAAAGGACCCATGCGTGCGTCACTGCCATGGATTAAAACACAGTCCACTTATGTGTGGAATTTAAACTTCTTTTGAGGGAGAACTTCCAGGTAAGGAGACTTTTGTTTACATATGCTGCTGGGTCATTGCTGATCATTATATTGTGTGTGTGTGTGTGTGTGTGTGTGTGTGTGTGTGTGTGTGTGTGTGTGTGTGTGTGTGTGTGTGTGTGTATGTGCGCGCGCACCATGGATTTAAACACAGTCCACTTATGCGTGGAATTTAAACTTCTGTTGATGAAGAACTTCCAGGTAAGGAGACTTATCACTGATCATTATAGTGTGTGTGTGTGTGTGTGTGTGTGTGTGTGTGTGTGTGTGTGTGTGTGTGTGTGTGTGTAATTAGGTATAAGGTCCCAGTTAGGTATACATGGTGGTTAGTGTTACTCAGGCTCAAACCCTGTACCTTAGATATAAAGTCCCAGTTAGGTATACCTGGTGGTTAGTGTTACTCAGGCTCAAACCCTCTACCTTAAGTACAAGGAGAAAGAGCCTGAGTTCTCTATCCATACCACCACTTGTGATTCAAGGAGTTGAGTCCATAGCTATCAGCTGTACAGATTTTCCCAGAATATTTGGCTCATACCTTTGGTCTGGTTCTCTTAAAATTTGTAGTTTTCTGGCAAATTAGTGAGAACTGAATTCATTAAATAATGATAGCCCTTTAAGTTTCAGTCTTCCTATCTTCAAGGAAACACATGGTTACACAAAACACTTTATTTTAGCAGCTTTCTAAGATTATAGAAGCAATGTTTAAAATGTGTCCCTAGTTTTGGGCCTTGTGGCCCCCCCAAATAAATTTTAGCTTTTTCCAGATTTCTTGTGCTACAAAGTTGAGAGATTTAGTTGAGTGTCAAGTGGATTTTACAAGGAGCTGAGAGCTTCAGGGGAAGAGAAGTTTAGTGCTGCTTATGCCAAACCTGTTTGCATTGTTAGTAGCACAACAGGTAGTATACTTGCTTTTGATGCAGAAGGCTCTAGGTTCTACTCCCACAGTATGCAGATGGATCGCTGATACTGTACTGTGTTGTAATTTTAAGGGAGTGTCTCCTGCAGTCCTGTGAATATCCTCCTTTGGAGGAGTTGAACCTGTTATCAGTTTGCCATCCATTCCCTATTGAAATATTACTAGCTTATAATTTTTAATGTAACATTGGCAATTTATTCTTCAAGGGCAACAGGCACTTTTTTTGTATATGAAACAATGAAATATAAAGTTGTTTGCTAGCAGCAACCTCTTCATCAGTTACAGATCCCTTTAATGTGGAATTATTTAGATGACTTTTACTTCTGCAGAGATTTTGCATATTTTGGGTGGCCATGGTGGTGCAGCGGTTAGCGTTGTCACCTCACAGCAAGAGGTTCTCCGGTTTGATTCTCGGCTGGGGTGCCTTCTGTGTGGAGTCTGCATGTCCTCCCTGTGGTCGTGTGGGTTTCCTCCGGGTGCTCCAGTTTCCTCCCACATCCCAAAGACATGCTGGAGGTGGATTGGACACTCTAAAATTGGCCCTAGGTGTTAGTGTGTACATGTGTGTGCCTTCTGTGGAAGGTTGGGTGCCGGGCTGGAAACTCAACACTGTAAAAACTTCACTGCCAGTCATGAGTAGACAGCTGATCCGCTGTGGTGACCCCTAACTGGGAAAAAGCCGAAAGAAGAAGAAGAAGACTGATATTGGTGGATTGTAATGACAGAAGTTTGAGTGGCCTTTTATGGTTGAAATTTTCTAAAATGGGTAGTTTGTCATTATTGGTTCATACATTTTGTTTCATTGCTTACTAGAAGACTATCAAAAACTACAAATGTAACACACATTCTAACAAGTGGTGCTATATTATACAAGGAATATAATTGCACACAATCAGGTAGGTGAATCAAAGAATGCATGCATGTATGCATGGCCCTAAAATGTGTAAGGAGCCTATGGTTTGAAAACAGCCCAGAGGTAAGCTTAGTCCTCCACTGGCCAAATGCACAAAATTAATGTGGGTTTTCATGCAGTTTCAATGATTGTGAGTTTAAGGGGCAGAGACGTTTACTGCTCATGCTAAGTCTGTTTTCACTGTGAAACTGTATTGTTTGTTTATCAACATTTGGCTTAGTGTTTGTGCTATTTTATTTCAATTTCTGTAATCATTATAGAAATAAATAAGAAAACAGTATGCATTGCTGACTGGGTTGAACAGTGTTTATGGTAACTGAGGAGAAATAGCCACTAAAGGAACACTGGAGTGTCTTGGGAGGGAGCTGCTGCTAGAGCAGTAGGGGGTTGCTGCAAGAGGGGCTGCTCTGGGGGCCCAATCTATTACCCTGTCTAGGGCTCCACAGAGATACCTTATTAAAAGGATAAAAGTCCTAAACAATAGGTGTTGCATGGACCACCTCAAAGATTTATCACTATACTCAGTATCCTACAGACTGCTTAAAGCTGACCTGAGTCTGGCATACAAGACATCCTCCAACCTAATACTGATGGAGCTACTGAACATCAGCAAGTGAAATGGCATCAGAAATACTCAGTCCAGATATCTAAACTGAATGTTGTGGAGAGATGGATATGTATGACAGAGCTACCACTGTTCCAGAACTGACTATCCATTCAAGTAAAACAAAGCTCATCCCTGTTCATATTCAAATGCAACTTGGATCTAAGTATGGATAATAGAAAATGTACTCCAGGATTGTCCCTCGTGCCACTAATGGATAGAGGCATACCTAACATGGGTCCCCTCAAATTATCTATGGTATGATCACAGTTATTCTCATTAGGGCTAATGTAGAATTATCTGCCATGGGATAGGTAAGACCAATCAGGAAATGCTAATTCAAGCTCCAAAAAGGAAATTGGCTAAGCTTAAAATGTCCTCCAAGTGAACCTATGTTGCGGTAGTAAATAGTTTAAAACATTGCCCCTTTTAAATCACTAAGTGCCCCTCTCACCCTCAGCTTTCCCAGCCTTCAACAGCTTCTGGCACTGCTGTCCCCCTCCCAGCCTTAATTCACTTAATACATCAGGGGATCTAGGATAAGTAACTCTGCATAGCAAACTTCATTTCTCTCCTTGCCCGTGTCATTTTACTTTTGAGAGAAATTGCACCATTATACATCTTTTCACTGAGTAAGAAAAGCTACCGTTTGAATCAGTATTGTATGCCCTGTGAAGCAACATTTCTAGTATTTGTTGTTTTATTGAGACTGTCAGCACTTCTTCTGGGTCTGATCTCCTCAGTGAGGCTTTCATGTTCCTCCTGTGAAGATTTATTAATGTTGTCTATTTATTCATCATATTCTTGGATGTTGTTGGAGGTGTAAATCTATCAGTCTGGTTAGATGTGCTGAATTTTTCTTGTCTATCTCCCCATTATAGCCCTGTGCTACCGTACAAACATGCCAAATGCGTTTTTGCTTGTTTAAAGTGTCAGTAGTTTATAATATAGTGAAATATAACTCTCAATCAAAATATATCTCTTTTTTGATGTTAGATGACAAAATCAAATTAGTTTTTCAGCTCTATTTAGTTGGTGTCTTTCTGGCTTTCTGACAGTTCAGTAATTCTACTTAGAATATGCTTCCTAGAGTACTGTGCTTTATCTCCATGTAATGCAAACTTTTTACTGTACAAGTAACACCACCATACAGTTTTGGTGTTATAACATTTTTTAAATTTTTCACCATTTCTTTTTAAGATCATTTCCAAGTAGAACTTCTTGTTATGGGATACTCTATGCGATTTATTTACCTATTTTATTTCCCTTATTTTCAGTTACATTGAGTAGTTTTTCATGTTTACTACAGTTGTTTTTGTATTTCAGTACATCTGCAGAATTATTTATGAGTGAATTATCTTAGATATGTATAACAAATTTTATTCAAAATACAGCATTATATTTTCAATCCAGAGTTACAGAGTTTATAATTTATTTCACGTAAACCAATCCCTGCAATTTTGGTCTCAGCTACAATGCACTCATGTGCCATTGTTTCGTTTCTTCTGTGCTGTTATGCACTCAGCCTCCCACCCTTTTTTGTTTCTTACCTACTCTTCCAGCTGTCTCTCTTTCTCATTGACCCTGGTCTTCATTACTTGGTTCCCACAAAGATGAAAGACTACAATGGCCTTGGCAGTAACCTTTTCCCACTCTCTGCTCATTCTGTAAGTGTTGCATTTGCTTTCTCTGCACCCTTTCATTTTCTTCTGATAAAGTCAAGGGTACTTGGAAGCATGCCTGTGTATTCCCATTTCACAGAAGAGTTTGCCTTTTTGTTTGACCCTGACACCAGCATCTGTTGCATTCCAACAGATGCACGGATGCTCTTCTAATTTTTTTTTTCTTGAACCCTGTTAACTTTAGTGTTCAATTAATTAAAACAAAATTTGTTAAATCATTGTCTACGAGAGTGCCTGTTTTATCATAAATGAGGTAGATTAGAGTTTAGAGAACGATCCATCCCTCAAATACTTCTTTTAGTTGTCATCCAAGCAGGAGCAGCTTTTGTATTCAAATATGTTCTATTTATGTCGTAAGGAATTAGTCCATACCTGGAAGTGATCCCTCGTTCATTGATTTGTTACAACCCACAAGAATACATACTGGGCTATATACTGCATTCTGTCTTCATGCATTACACAATGAATGTTTGAGCCTTCACATGCAATCACCTGTTCACTTTCAAGGAAATAAACTTTCTCCTTAAGTCAAAAGGCCTTGGCAGCATTTAGAATCTGTCTTTGTTTCACTTTCCTGATAAAAGCTAATTTAGGAAAACATTCTCTTGAGATGTAATTTTTCTCACTGTGGTATCATTTAAGGGCTGTAGGCATCAGAAGGTGAAACAATTGGCTCCGGCTGCACTGTATCAGTCTAGATAAGATGTAACTATGCATGGATGTCTGAACACTGGACATCACATACAGCTGGCATAATCTCAAGGAACCTTAAATTCATTCCGCAAGTATTGTTTCAAAAATGGTACATGATTTAGTTTTCAGACACTGAAAACCATGTGGCTGGTTTCTGTATTTTATTTTGTTTTCTTTGATTTCTACTTTGTCTTTTAAAATAGGGCTTTCTTATGCACTGCAACTGCTTTTGATTTAGACTGCATATTTTAGTAGCAGAGCTGGGATAGTGCATACTATGTATTTATGTCATGTAATAATGGAATCTAACTGTTGCAAAGCAGTAGAGTGGTGAACCTCTGTGGATGTGAACTTGTGATGTAACCAGTCACGAGTTTAATACAGCACAGTGCAGTGTTGGGATTATTGATGGTGGTGGTAGTGACAATGCATATACAAAAGATATAGTTCCTTAGGCTTGAGGGGGGAGCTGTCTCTCATGCACATCTGCTGAAATGTCATTCAACAATGCTTGTGTCTAACTTACATTAAAGCTGTAATAGTGCCATCACATGCTGTGTGCTGCAGTGCTGGCACACCATAGCATGGGAAACATGGCTTGTGATGTACTAGATGGATGTCCCTCCATATCACTGTTGCAGTATTCATTACCTTTGGGATCTCATAATCTCAACAATACATTAAAGAATGTACCACACACTTAAAAGTCTTGCAAACAAAAAGAATAAACTGGCTCAAAAGGAGACTGAGTCAAATTTTCAAGGACAAAATTAAGGTCCCAAGGGAGGGAGGAATAGGTTTTCTTGGGGACCTAACTTGAAGGATGCCTTTGAGGAATGGTTTGATCTCAAAATGAGAGGCCATTGGTGAGTTCATGTGCAGAGAAGAAGAGATTGCTGCCAAGTCAGCTTTAACAGAAGAATATGACAATCCAGTATGTAGCAGTTCAACTGTGGTATTAAGAATGTCAGCAAAGGAGTTCTGATTACATCCATCACCATTATGCTCTATGAGTCGGCAGGGAGAATATGGCCGACATATGATGCTGTGAAGATGTAAAGGATTTGGTATACTGGCTGGACATTGGGCTCTCCTTGGAATGATAATGAATACTGCAACAGTGAAAAGACCATCTTCTGTTTTGGTAAGATTTTACGTAACTGTACTGCCTCTTTATTTCTGATAATAAAGGAAACAGAAGAGATACTCTAAGGCTCAAGCTATGCACAAATGTATGTGCAGGTATATATAATATCTGTGTGTGTGTGTGTGTGTGTGTGTGTGTGTGTGTGTGTGTGTGTGTATATATATATATATATATATATATATATATATATATATATGTTTATATACACACGCGTACACACACACACACACACACACACACACACACACACACACACTCACAAACTCTCGCACACACACACACACACACACACACACACACACACACACACACACACATATGATATTTAATTTGTTTCCATGTTTCGTAGATTAATATGTTTTCTTCCAAAATTCAACTATTCTAAACACAGCCTGTCAAAATAACTCATTGAATTTATGCAGCCAGAAGGCATTCTGTGAATTATGATATATTCACACAAAAAGTGTCAACCATTACTAATAGCCTGTTTAGAACTCTCTGAATACAAATGCAAGAGATTACTGCAAGTGCTGCAACTGATCGATGTTTAGCTTATCCAAGTTTACCTGTATGCTTAAGTACTTAAATGGTACTATATAAAACAGACAATGATTACAAATGTCAAAGGTATTTCAGAGAAATTCTCAAAGAAGAAAATAGAACAGGCAACCTTAACAAACCCCATAGTAAACATTTCTAGTCATACATACCTACTTGCCCATTTTAGCAATGTTCTAGTAGATGAAATAAAGTTAAATCATTGCATGATTCATTACCCAAAAACACATTTCCCTATTTCTGTGCCCTCTCTTTCTTACTTTTTTCATCAAACTCCTCAACCCAAGCCTGATTCTAAAATTTGCACTACTGATGTACCTGTCCCTGTGTCGTCAGCATTTTTGTAGCCTGGCATGACAAGTGCCCATACTGAACATGCTTCAGTACTAGAAATAAATTCAAAACCATCCTGCATATGCACCTTACTCATTTTTTTGTCATCCGTTTTCCCTTCTCTGTGTTTCATCTATACCTACCACTCCTGTCTCACAAATTAAAATACACAGAGCTCTGTGAGTTTGCAGCTGTCAGTACTTTCAGTCCTGACAAATAAAAATACATAACAAATTCTAATAATTTTTATTTTATATGTCAGTTATTGTTGTACCCCATCTATATACCATTGACTTCCAGAATAATTAACCTTTGTTATTATATTTCTTTTTAGGTAAGCGAGAAACTGATTATCATTTTAATTTTGCATTCACATTTCTTATTGTCTATAGGAGCATCACCATCTCCTCATACATTTAATTCGCTTCTTTACATCTTCTTAATAATGACAGCCATACCTCTCAACTGTACAGATTTTTGCAGACTGTCCAGATTTTTGCTTCATAATTTTGGTCTGTTTTTCATAAAATTGTGGTTTTCTGGCAAATCCCTAACTAATCATTAAAGACTGAAGTCAGAAAATAATGACAGACATTGGAGTTTCAGACTTCATACCCTTCTAAAATAATTAAGTGAGAAAGTCACTGAAAAACCAATCAGTAAAAACAAAATGAAAACTCCAGCAAAGCTAGAACTTCCACTGAGTGACCTCCCAAACCTCTTGTATCAGAAGAACATCGGATATACGCAAATGACCCTTATGAACATCAGGTTGTTGTTGTTGTGTCTTTTGGCTTTTCCCGGTTAGGGGTCGCCACAGCGGAAGTCTGATCCGCTAATGATTGGTAGTTGATTTTTACGTGCCGAGTTACCAGCCCTGATGCACAACCTTCAACGAAGATACGCCCATTCATGCATGTCTCCACGCAGAAGACGCTCTAGCTGAGAATCGAACCGGACAGCGTCTTACTGTGAGGTGACAACACTACCACAGCACCACCAATGCAGGTCTCATGAACATCAGGTGTTTCAGCTAATTGGCAATTCTGAATGCCCATGACTTGTTTCGTCATTTTAATTGACAATTTCAGGCCAATAAAGCCAAACCCCACTAGCTGTGGATATTCATATTTCGGCCTTGTTATGACCTCGTCAGCACAGCACAAGCAGAGTGTTTGACTAAGCATAAGAAACACAGGGCTGTTATACCCAGCTGATGTCCATTATCATTAGGGTCACTGCAGAAATATCCCAAACAACAGATGAGGTCATAACAAGGCTGAAATAGCTATAGCTATTTTGACAGCTGTAACATCCACATGGGACTGCAAATACCCAGTCTAGTAATAGTATGTGCCCCTTAATAATCACTAGGCTTCATGGTTGGAATATTCATTACATCAGTCAAGGGAGATGTTAAACAGTGGAGTCACATGATATTTGGATTACTGTCGATCCCAGCAGATCCTGATCCTGTGCTATTGTTCCCAACCCTCAAAACAGTAGTGTTCACATATAACTGCTTTAACAGTAAGTCAATGGTATATAGTAGTATAGTAGTAAAAGTAGCCTACTCCAAGTCTGACTTCAGACCAGTGACGAGTGGAGTTCCACAGGGTTCGGTCCTGCGTCCTCTCCTGTTCGGCATCTACTTCCCTGAAGTGCATGCCAACACAGAAGGTCTTTGGCTAACAAAGTTTGCAGATGACTGCAAACTGGGAGCCATAATAGAATCACCTAATGATGTAGACATTCTACAAAAGGGCCTCACAGTGACAGATGCTTGGTGTCAAAGTCAGGGCCTCAAGTTCCATGCCAAGAAGTGCATTGTCATCCCCTTTGGGAAAAACTCAGTACCCATGAACTACCACATAGGCTGTACCTCACTAAACACTGAAAGTGTGATGAGACCTCAGGACACAGGTGGACAGTAGTCTGTCCTTTGATAACCACATCGCCACAGTAGTCAGGAAATCCTTCTATGCGGCACACCTCATCACAAATGGGTTCTCCTCTAGAAAAAAGGAGATAATTGTTCCTCTCTACTCATCCCTCATCCCTCATCAGACCCATTATAGAGTACAATGCCCTGTTTGGCATGTATCTCACAAGACACCTATAACAATTGGAAAAGCCACAGAAATACCTCACTAAGAGGATTACCAGCCTCAAACAAATGCCATATGCAGACCGTCTCAAAAAACTCCAGCTCTACTCTCTGCCTAACATACAAAGCTATTTCAAACCCAGAGCTGTTGGACATGCTACACTTAAAGAAATCCCAATCTCTCCATACCACATGCTCCAGAGACCTAAACCTTTCACCACAAAAAACAGAACATGCTGGAGGGATAGATTCCTGTCCCAGAGACTTCCCATATTCTGGAACAAACTACCCATTCATGTCCAGCAAAGCTCCTCATTGGCCCTCTTTAAGAAAAATCTTGATGACTGGATGGGAAATAGAAAATTCACCCCAGGGATCACTTCTGTGTCACTGCTCGACAGGGGCACAGGAAAATAATTTTTTTGGGTGGCGAAAGCCAGGAAACCTTTTTGGCTAGGCTTAAATAGGCCTCAGGGCTGATAGCCTAGTACCTACCTATGAACCTATATTAGCAGATCAGGCAATCTCAGGGCTGTAACATAGTACTATAACACACAATGTATGTCCCATGTAAAGCATAAATAACAATGTACATATTTAATGCTGTTGAATGTGTGATGAATGACTCGTCTCTGGCAGCCTGTGTGGCTCAGTGGATTAGGGAAGTTTGCATGGGTGATGGGGTTGATGGTTCTAATCTGGAAGCAGTCACATCTTTTGCACATGAGATATTATTATGTCAGTGTTTTCACATAGTGTCATTCTGTGTTATTAACCACAGCCACATATTAAGTACAGCAGACAGCCGGAGAATGCTGTGAACATTTTGAGTGAAATGCAGTATTGCAGAAACAGGGACAGATGTCAATGTCTGTAACATACCTCTCAACTTCTTAGTGCAAGAAATCTGGACAAAGCCTGACAAAATGAGGGGAGGGGGCAAAGGTCCACCAGTAGGGGCATATTTTAAATACTGCTCTCATAAACTTAAAAAGTTGCTAGAACAGTGTTTGTTTCAACAGACATTTTTCTGAAGGATTTGAAGTCATAAACTCAAATGTATGTCATTATTTAGTGACTTCAATACTCAGGTTCATCCAAGAGATTTGCCAGAAAACCACAAATTTTATGAGGAACAGATCAAAATTATGAGCCAAAACTCTGGACATTCTGCAAAACTCTGGGCAGTTGGGAGGTATGATCTGTAGTACACAAAATCCCGGACTGCAGTACAGGTAGGTGTGGCCTGAAGTCACTTTATAAGTACTGACAGTCCCACTGTGCATGTCCAAACACTTAGTTAAAATGAATGCAATTCTGTTGCCCCATCATCAGAATAACCTGTTATGTATAGATATGTCTATACATACAGACATATACGTATGCATATCTGTCTGTCACTATCTCTCTCTCTCTCTCTCACATACATAGTATATTTATCTCTATGTAGTGTCAAATAGATATATACCTATATACATAGACTCTCCCCATATATCTACATGGCACATATACATATCACACACACACACACACACACACACACACACACACACACACACACACACACACACACACACACACACACACACACACAGCTACATTTATATATAAATCCCTGTTAATTACCTAAATATGTGTATGGATGTCTGTATAGTCCTACATACCCTAATAATGGTGAGCAAATCTGCACATATCCATACTGTTGTTAAAAGGATCCAAACTAAGGGCACAACAGTACATAATCCACTTACCTACAGATCCATGTGCCTGCTGGATGTCACCGTGTAGAGAGACGCAGGTGAGAGGGTGGTGTAATGTATAATGTTGTCAATGCAGCATGGACAGGACACATTGTTCCTGCCCAGAGGTTTGCCTATCTAACTGCAAGCAGCCACATATGGCCATACTGGTAACTGTACACACATAGCTAGGATAATAACAGTTATCCCACTACTAGGATACTAGATGCAGATAAGAAGAAAAAAACAAAGATCCAAATGTCTTGTAGCACATTTCACTGAATAAAATGCAAAGCTTTCAAGCTCAAAGGGCTCTCTCAGTTCTTACAAATTCAGTTTGTCTTCACAGTTTAAATACTCTATAAAATATCTTCCCAGCCTATCACTCAATTAATAATATAATTAAACAATTAAAACACTACAACAACATAGATTAGAGCTCACTATACGAGGTATAAAAGCATATTCTACATGATACATACACTGTAAGTCTGCACATAATAGCTTCTGTCTTTTAATATAAGTTTTATGCTACACATTGAATTAATTCCAGGGGGAACATGAGCCCTGAAATAATTGATCCATCTATATTACGCCAGTTCTTTTTAGTTTTATTTACTATATCTCCACCTCTATCTTGGGTGTTTATAATCTGTAGAACTCTACATTTAAAGGTGTGGTCTTCTCCTACTTGCTGAATAAGTTTAAATAAAGCATTAGTGTCCAGTTTAAAACAGATTTTAGACAGATGAGATGATATCTTATCTTTAAGCTTTCAATTAGTCTTCCCTATATAGAAACTTGGGCATTTTACACAGTTGGCTAAGTATATTACATTTTCAGAATTACATATTCCAAATTCCTTAAAATAAAAATTAGTTTGCTTAACAGGGTATATAAAACATTTATCTCTACTTAGATACTTACAAAAGCTACAATTAAAACATGGAGTAGCATATTTATTGGTATCTAAACAAGTTTGTTTCTTTCTTCCTTTTAAATCCTTAGAACATAGCATTTATTTAAAATGTCATTCTTTTTTGTATATAAAAAATGGTTTAACACCCAAAATCTTAGTAAGATCACTATCCAAGCTAAGAATTGACCAATTCCTTTCTATTATGGCCTTATTACTAGGGGTATGTCTATTATACTTGGTCAAATAACCTAAAGTCTAGTCCTTATTTTTCACATCAGCATCCCTTTCACGATTATATTTATTCCCCAGTGAATAAGGTTTACCAATAGCAGAACACAAGGAGATTACTATTTTCATAGTATTCAATGTTTTGGTATTCAAATTTCTAATGTTTCAATGTTTTGAAAGTTCAGGGTTTTCATCTCAATCAAGTGTTGTTCAATATTTTGGTAATTTGGTTATTTGGTTATTAAAAGTAGAATTATATATTATATGTATATATAGATAGATATGGGAAGTATGCAAATGATTCCATGACGTTTTGCATGTTAAGTCTTTTTTGTACATTTAGGCCAATATTGCCAAACTTCACTTGTTGTAGACATACATGTTTCAGCCTTCTTAGTGACTATCATCAGGACAGAACAAGTGGATTGTTTGGCTATACTTAAGTAACACAGAGATTAAAATAAGCTACCTGTTCATAAACATGAAGGTGCATGCACAATATCCCAAATACCATCCAAACTAAAAAGAGCGTAAAAAGGTAACACAGACAAACCATTCAGTGTAAACTGCAAGGGAAACCCAACCGATGTAGAGTCTTCACTAATACTTTAAACCTCCTTCAGTGGAAACCCATTGGACATGGCTTCTGGATGGCCATGACCTTTTATGATATGTGTTTATGTGTGTGTGTGTGTGTGTGTGTGTGTGTGTGTGTGTGTGTGTGTGTGTGTGTGTGTGTGTATATATATATATATATATATATATATATATATATGTATATATATATATATATATATATATATATATATATATATATATATACATATATACATATATATATATATTTATATATATATATATATATATATATATATATATATATATATATATATATATATATATATATATATACATGTACCATAAAAATCCACTGCCAATCATTAGCGGACTGGAGTTCCACTGTGGTGACCCCTAACCGGGCAAAGCCGAAAGACATTACTTATATGTATATATATTAGCAGATGGTTCATTGTTCATTGCTATGACATGTTTTACTAAGGTATTGTCCTAATTAAACCAACCAAATGTGGTTTCTGTTTGTAGCAGCCTTGACAATTTGTCCACTGTAGTAAGTTTATTACGGCATTTGCCTACCATCCATAGTTTTTCAACAGAGCTCCCACTTTGTTATTTCTTTTATTCACAGTCTACTAACAAATACATACAATTCCAGTTTTTGTGTTTCCAATTGTGTTGCTTTATTCATATTTTGATCTCAACTACATGGCTACTTATGCATTTTTGATTATTTCCCTTGGAGTTTTTAATTTAGAACTAGTTTTCTGTGTACAAGAACTTTCTGCTTTTGCTCTCTCTCTCTCTTTGATATGTTGCGTAGTACTTATTTGGTGATGCACAGCAACTGCAGTAGGAAGGCTGCTCAGACAAATGTAGGACTGGTGGTTGGCAGAGCAGGCTGTGGGCTTTCTAAAATGTCCATTTTACTTCCATGTAATTGTGGCCTCTGGTGCTATTGTGAATCCATGCAAACATGCATCATGGTGTCAGTTTCTTCTGCTGTGTTTGACATTGATCTTTTGATTATATCAGAATTAATCATTCTCCACCGCTACTCCCAACTCTTTTCTATGGAAAAATAATTATTTCTTAGATCAATAGTAAGTTTTTCTGTCTACCCACTAGGCAATATCTTGGGCTTGATCCCAAATATTAAACACTGACTTCATAACATGTACTGCATTTTTCAAACAGTGAAAGGCCTAACCACCAATATTATTTAACGTCAGATCTATTTTATTTTTTATTGGCTGCACTATACCAAATAATGTTACTCCAGACAGCTTTTACACATTATACAGTGAGGCCAGCTTCGCATCTCTGAATGTGTTCCCCTTTTTGGTTAATGCAAGTGTTTTACTACATAGTTACCTAAATGGTTAGGTTGCTTTTATTTGATAAGGCACACAGTTAATGGATTTTTTAAAGGCTTAATCCCCAAGAGAATTTTTTATGTTAAATGTCTGAGAGGTGTACCTCGGATAACAAATGTTCCATCTGACTTAACGTCTTGTAAGACCCTTAATATAATCATAACATCATATAGTCTCCATCCTTACTCCTCTTGTTTTTGTTATTTTTGCCACACAGTTCTCAGTGTGTGTTCAGCAGCTGCCTGCATATTATATTATGTGCCTTAATGTCATGATACTGCCTGCATTAAGTCACTCTGTTCAGCCTACTTCTAATGTTGGACATTAACGTAACATTATATTCAAAAAGGTCATAACATGAGAATATCTTTTGAGTACAGGACCCTTCAGTTTAAAAAATCCACTGCATGAAGTAATAAATAGTTTGCCATATTGCCCTGAGTAATAAGATCAAAGATGATACTACAGTTCTAAAAACTTACCTGCAGGTAGTTAATTTTTTCATTTAAAATGATCAGGTACATGCTGCATGCTACTTGTAGACAAAACATGGGAAGCTGATTGGAACTGAATTAAAAAACAAAAATAATACAACTGATTAAATCCAGATTTTTTGGACTGTTTCTCAGAACTACAAACACAAATCAAATATGATCATATACAAGATGTGACAGATGTGAGAACATGACTGCTTTTTCTCTTGAGAACTGGAGGTCAGGGGGCGAACCCAAAATGTTGGCCTTTGCTTCTTGGAAGAAGATTAAAATATTGAAACTATTTAACTTAGTTTTCTGGCATGCACATAGATCAGTTTGCACAGTGGCTTCTGATCAGTCACTTGATCCTTGGAAATCACATCAGATATGTTTTTCCCTTAGGTGCAGTAGAAAATATTTGCTCCAAAAAAGAAATGGAGATAGGAATACCTCCCCCAAACCACCAACATATTCCATTAAAATTTAAGTTTAGAATTTGCTTATGCTTAAGAAATAGGATCTGTCTAAGGATGACTTGGTATATTTGTTTCTTTTTCATCAGGTTGCTATAGGCATCTCAGTTTAGTTCTATGGTAATGAAAATAAATTAGGTTTCTCCATAAAATATTTCACTGCTTCAGAAAACTAGCCCTGTATTTTTTTAATCAAGCTACCACATTTTATAGTGTTCAGTAATACTAACACATTAGTATAATTAGAAATTATACAATTTTGTGCATTTATAAAAATAATTTTCAAGATAAAATATACTCCTCAGTATGTGTTCATGTTCTGTTTGTGGACATGCCATTTCAGAATTCCTATATTTGCCGTTTGATCTTAATCAGCAGTCATAGCAGAGAGGAAAATGTTTATAATATGCAGGAAGCTAAAAACATATTAGTGCATGGATTCCATGCATGTTACCTGATTGGCACTTTATGCCTAATGTAGTTGTTTATGTGCTGGACAAATATATTTCAGGGACTACACTTGACACAGTGAAATAAAGGAAAGTAATCTCATTCATATTAAGCTGAGAAGAAGACATTTGACAATGGCATAGTAATAGACATTAGATGCTAAAGAGGCTGACCTCTAGGCACAGTATAAGGAAGCACAGTTCCTATAATTAAAGCAAAAGTACTAAAACAAAAATAGACAAAACAAACCTGTTGGACTTTCCAAGCCACCCAGTGGTTAAACTTGATCCGAGGAAGTGGGGTCATTTAAACATCATTAGAACATAAAGAAAGGTTAAATCTGAGGAAAGTTTCACAATGCTTCAGGAATAAAGATGCTTTCTCCAAGTACTCCTGGTAGATCATAGAAAGTTGATTATTATATATAATTTGTATGTAAAAGAAAGTCAAGTAAAGTGAAGAAATGCATTGCATTGGCAATTAATGATTCAGCTTTCAGAAGTGTTAGCAGAACACATTCTGATGTAATCCTGGAACCTTCACTGTATATTATTTTATTAGAGCTTCAAAAGATTAAACATAAATGTATGTTTTTTTCTTTTTGCTGAAACTGGATTTTGAAATGCAAGATGATGAGACAGCTTATCTTCAGGCTGGCAGCATTTTGTACTTGTAACAAAATAATGACGTAGTAAGAAAGCAATTTCCAGAGTTGCTTAGCAATTTAGCAGTAATTGGATTTTAGGTGGATGAATTAGAAAATAAGTTTCAGGCAAAGAATGTGTGAAAGAAAGGGGTCCCAGAAAGGGAAGACTTGAATGGTGTCAAATACAGGATGGAGAAACTTGTGACTGTGACTTTTTTTAGTCTTAAAAAGGCTTATCAGTGTCACATATTAGTAGTAGACATGGCTAGTAGGTGACCTAATATTATTGTAGTTCAGGTTGAAAATTAGTTTCTAAAGCAACAGGTATTATCTTACCCTTGGAGACCAGGTAAATGTAAAATAATTTTCAGGACAAGCAATCCAATAGTAAGGTTGATTCTTTGTTGTTATAAAGGAATGTTGTCTAAAAACTTGAAGATTAACCTGATGTATCCTACTTTTCTCAATGTCTTTTTTCTCCTGAAGGATTAAGGCTGTTTGTAGATCAATGAGAATGCTAGACAGAATTTATAAATTTAAAATCAAGAATGTTGTTAAAAGCTGATATATTATTTCTTCAAGAGAAGTTGAAACTTAGTTAATGCAAGATTTTCTGAGGAAATAGATTAGCAGACATTCGCTCATAGCATGGTGAGGATTCTCAAGAACATATATTTTTCTTTAAACTTGGACAAATATAGTAGCAAGAACTATTATAGATTGAAGACTGGTGGTAAAGCTGATCTCTAGGACTGGTTAACTAATTCTGAATGCCAGGTTTTGTTTTCAGTTTTATCTTTCACTTTCTTGATACGTTAGCTAACAGTTCATTATAATCTGCTGTAAATTATATGAGGGAAAAAAAACTGAACAATCACAGTATTGGCAGGACATTCAATGACACATGTTTCAACTGGTAATTGCTTGGTTTCTACTCCTCCAGAAATATGTATAATAAGCCATCAGAAATGTTATTATATTTGATTGTGTATGGTATACTTGTGTGGTAATATGTATTTATAGCAAGATTATTTCATGGTTATGTACTAAATGACATGATGATATTCTGTAAAGGAAAATATTATTTTTTGATGAGTGGATATGAATGCATTGTTGAAATGAATAGTGACTCTCTTTTATTCAGGTATTACAGTGCTGTGGTGATTTATAATCTGTAGAAATTGTTTATGTGGGGTTATTACAGTTTTTTTCTTTCTTTGTTTTACATTTGTCAACTTTGCATGTTAGCTGGTCCAAGGACCCAGTGTAGGCATGACCTGATCCTGGTAGGCAAGCATTGCAAGGCTTAATAAAATGATACAACAACAAATGGCAGATTATAAAAAACAATTTCTAGCAGAACATGCAAGGACTAATGACAGGAAATGCTTGACAGTAAGAAAGAATGCTTAATAATGTTAAAATATATAATCACCATGTTGCATAATATTAAACTTCAGTAAACCTAACAATAACTATTGGATAAGGATACATTAGAAGCAAATGCAATAAAGAGATTAAGAGCAAAAGATCAAGCCTGATGCACATAATCATTAGGCTGCCTGCAGATTATCCCAAATAACATCCAAAACAAAGGGTAAAAAGGTCACATAGACAAACCATTCTGTAACAACTGCCAGAAGGACTCAACTAAGCTATAGTCTTCATTATGTAATATACTTCAGTATAGTAAACCTCCTGTAGTGGAGGCCCATGGGATATATGCAAATGACCACTTTAGGACATACCAGTGTTCCAACTACATGGCTTCTGACTGCCCTTGAATTCTAACTTTTTCCTCTTTTAGTCTTTATGGGTACATTATGATGACTGTAAAATAGATAATATAATTGTCGGTACCCAGTGCAACATCAACAGTCTGACTTACAGTGTCACTAAATGCAGTATTATGAAATTTGGAGGGGGAAATATGTTCTTTACTTAGAATATTAATCTGGGCCTTGGAATTATTACAGACAATGAATTTAGCTTTGATCTCAATGTTTTAACCAGACGCTGAAAGGCTAGGTCTTTAGCACAGCTCATACTCAAAGGCATAACAATGCATAACAGGAAATTCATTGTACCTCTATACACACCCTTTGATCTAGGACATTATAGAATAATATGTTGCATTCTGTAGCCTACTAACTCACCTACAACAAACACATTTACAAATTATTAACAAAGAAAACAGAATGGCTAGAAAACATAACTACACTGACAGAAGAAAAAAACATAACTGCACCGACAGAAAACAAAGTATGTTTGTTCTCTCTGTCTTGTAAATTATTTTGAATGTATATGAAGCTATGCCTGAACTAGTTCTAATTGAAAACTGAGACATGAAATATACACTGAGTAGAGTCAACAAAAGGTACAGAACCTACTCTTAAGAAAGAACATAAATAACAGAAAAAAATGGTAGATGAATTACCCATTGATTTCTAAAATATGGAATATGTATTACTGCCCAAAATAAATTCAAGCACTCTACTTACAATATTCAAAAAATAACAGTGGTAAAGCCAGCTCCATGACATAGAATAATAAGGCCTTGACTACATCCCATAGGATCTAGCGTTGTTTTGCATCATTCTTACTAGAAGAGCAGGCTAGAGATAGGTTGGCATGTATTTCCCCCAAAGAAGCAGTACCTGTGGGTAAGATAATAAGCATGAGAGTGATGGATTTCAGCTTACCAATGATTCTACTGCCATGCACATCACCATAGCAAGTAAATGGAAGTAGATATCCATGGAGGGGCTGAGCATTGCAAGAATTGCCCTTTGCTTGCTTGCCATAATGGGAAGAATTATGGTTAGTACAAAAAAAAATCTCGATGATAATCAGAAATTTCAGACCCTTACTTACTCCAGTGTCTTTGGATACCAGAAAAAAAGGTAGAATGAATAGATCCTATTAAATATAAGAGCCAGAAGGTCACAACAAGATCAGTGCACCAAAATATTCCTACATTAAAAAAAACTGAGATGTACATGGGCAATATAAAATGCCTACACCAAAAAGTGGTCAAGTGTCTCAGAAATCTACAGAATTATATTTCCAAAAACAAAACCCATAAAAGAAAGAGGGTAGGCAAGGACGGAAGGAATTATGTAACATAATGTGTAATCAGGGTTTTCCTATATATGAAAAAAATTGAAGAAAAGCATTCAGTGCATTAAGCATTAATAGGAAAAAGATAGATGTTTACAGTAAGATATACTGATGAAATGAAAGTTATTATATTTTTGGGGAACTACAGAGTTCAGTTTTTGACAGTTATTTTTTTCACAAAATTTTATGTGGTGCTGTTTGGAAGTGAATGCAAAATTGGATGTTCTTCATGTTTCACTGTTGCAGTCATCACACTTAGGTTATCTGCCTGCAGGTAGCCCTCAGTCGGCCCAAATACCAGAGTCTTAGGATTTCTGCATCGGATGCTGTTGCCTCTTCCATGACGTCAGGTCGTCACGGGTGTAAAACATGCTGCCGACACCATTACATCAGCTTTTCTTGCCAAGTGGAGCCCGAAGCAGAAGCAGTTTGCAAGTGCCAGTCGGCCACTACCTGAAATTTTTTTTATTTGAGTTTCAGACCTGAAGTCTTCTAAAGCTAAGTACCCCATTGGGGATCCTTTTTTCTTGTTCTAACCGATGTCAGAAAAAGTTAATAATTGTCTTGCCTGTGGAAAGCAAATACCTCACAGAGATTTTCATTCTTACTGAGTCACCTGTTTAGGCCTAGACCACCACGTTCCTCACTGTCAGTTTTGTGCCCTGTTCAACACGTGAACTATTCGTCATTGAGCTATCTTTGTTGCTAAATTCTTTTGGTCTCATTCTCCATATTCTGAAATGGCTTTGATAAGCCATCCGACTACCGATCTTCCAAAAAAGTAAGGATAAAGACAGAGACAGACTGCATAGGTCCAAAACTGCAGACGCTTCTGTTAAGCTAGTCGCCAGTCCGCCGGTACTCAGTGAGGCACTTTCGCAGCCCCTGATACCCACTTCTACAGATTTGCAGGCCTCTACTGAGACCCATTCAGAGCACAGTATGCCATGAGATGCTTCTTCGACTATGGAACCTGCGGATGTCTCTCCCTTGGATGGATCTGGAGCCGTTGTGCAGGCTCCGACTTCTGAGGGTGTATTCAGACCTTCCAATGTTCGTATTAAACCAACTACTTCGTTTCTGAATAAAAATGAAGTAGTCGGTTGATGTTCGTATTAAACTGACTACTTTGTTTCTGAATAAAAGCCGCAGTGGTACAGCGGTAGCATTGTTGCCTCACAGCAAGAGGTTCTCCTGTTTGATTCTCGGCTGGAGTGCCTTCTGTGTGGAGTCCGCATGTCCTCCCCATGGTCGAGTGGCCTGCAAAAGCCATGCATGAATGGGCATGCCTTCGCTAAAGGTTGGGTGTCAGGCTGGCAACTTGGTACCATAAAAATCTACTGCCAATCATTAACAGATCGGAGTTTTGCTGTGGCGACCCCTAACCGGGAAAAACCGAAAAGACAAACAAATCATTTCTGAATAAAACTACCAAATTTCTCAAGCCCAGAGTTCACACTATGGCTAGGAAACAGATAATCAAAGTGCATTCTCAAGCTCCCATGCCACAGAAACAAATGATTAGAATGGCTGAAGACCTTATTACTTTAATTAGGGGAAGCCAGCCTTCCCCTCTAAAAGGCAAAGAATTGATTTTCCTTATGATTCTACAGATCATGAATCCGATGACTCTGACCTCTCAGATTACCGGGACATACCCTTATCTACCTATGAGGATTCAGATGCAGAGGATTCCATTCCCTCTGAACCCCCCCCCCCCCCCCCAGAGGACTTTTCTTTCGGTGAAACCCTGCATAGCCTCAAAGAGCATTTCTGCTGGGAGTGCCAGGACTACCCACAGTCCAAAAAGAGACTCAGGAAATTTTTAAAGTTGCCTCAGCAAAGGCCTCTAGCAATCCCCCCATTCTTGAAATTGTAGATGATGTCTTCATGGAATCCAGTCTTACCCCTGATATTTTGCCACCAGCTCCTAGAAAGCCTGACAGGGACTACAGAGTACCTGACTCTCACAAATTTCTATTTAAAAATCCCACTGCGGACTCAGAGACCATTTCCCAGGGAACTAAAGGTATTAAGACTACTACAGCCATAAACCCTACCCCTTTGGACAGGGATTCTAGGGCTTTAGACAGATAGGGGAAGAAGGTATATACCTCTGCAACTCTTGCCATTAGGATTTTAAATTGCCGGTTTCACATGTTGAAGTACTATTCACTAATACTCACTAGTATTCACTAGTACTAGTACATATTATGGAACTAATTAAACAAAAAATTATGTTGATTCCTGATTGTGCAGAACATAAAGAGTTACAAGAGTTAATGCATTTTGCAAACCAAGTTGGAAAATATACTTTGCAGTGTGGTTTTGATGCCTTAGCAGCATCTTGCAGGGCTGCTGTCATTGGATTTGTTCTTAGAAGGCATGCTTGACTGAAGGAGCAAATCTTGCCAGACCATGTCAAAGTAAAATTACTAGATGCTCCATTAAACCAAGAACGTTTGTTTGCCACTAAAGCAGAAGAAGTTCTTAAAAAGATGGAGGAAAAAGCTAAATCTATGAAAACTGTTAAAGATTTCCTACAGGTACAGCCACGTAGATTCAGTAGGCATTGGCCTTCAAAAAACTGGTCCTTTCCAGTCCCTCCCAGACCTTCTCAGTCCAACCCAGGGGCAGCAGACCACAAAGACTACAGTCTCAGGGTATGCACAGATCTAAACAATGGAGTGCTCCCACCGCAAAAACAGGGAGTGGTAAGCCACCCTCTTATGGAAAAAGTTCACAATGACTTGTCCTTCATCCTTCCCAGCCATGCCCAAGTACTTGCACCCCTAGGAGGAAAACTCGCCCTGCATGCAAAAAAATGGGAGTACATTACCCAGGACAGATAGGTCTTAAACATTGTATCCCAGGGATACATATTCTACTTCCACTCACTGCCAACCACAAGTAAATTGCCAGACCTCCCCCCAAACCAGTGGGCAGAGGCCCAAAAGCAAGTACTTTCTCTTCTCAGTATCAGAGCTATTCAACCTGTTCCAACAGAGCAAAGGGGACAGGGGTTTTACTCCAGACTCTTTCTGGTGCCCTGAAAAGAAAACTCTTGGTGCCCTATCCTGGATCTGTCAATTCTCAACACCTTCCTGGTGGTACCAAAATTCAAAATGCTTACTCTCCAACAGCTGCTTCCTATGCTAGCCAAGGACTCCTGGCTGGTCACCCTAGACTTAAAGGAAGCTTATCTGCACATCCCCATAAGGGAATCTTGCAAGAAATATCTACATTTCAGGGCAGGCTCTATGCACTATCAGTTCTCTGCACTTCCCTTTGGCTTATCTACTGTGCCCAGGGCGTTCACAATATGCCTGGCTCCAGCCATTGCATTCTGTAGGCAGAGAAAAATTCAAATTTACCCATACTTGGATGATTGCCTGACAGGAATTGCTACTTCAGCACCTGACGTTTGTAAAGAGACTTCTAACTTCTCTGGGGTATTCAATGAAAAAAAAAGCACATCTGGTACCCAGCCAAAAAAATGTATTCCTGGGAGCAAGCTTGAACACAACTTCCCAGATGGCATTCCTCACTCCAGAAAAACAGGTTTATTTGACATACTACTTCAAACTACTGGCCACCCAAACCCAGCTATCTGCAAGAAAAATACTGCAATCCCTAGGGTTCATGGCTTCATGCATCCTCCTAATTCCATATGCACGACTGCATATGAGGAAACTTCAATGGTACTTAAAAACTCTCTGGTATCAACATTCTCAGGACCTGGAAACAGCGATTCCTATCATTCCTTGCCTAAGAACAGAGTTCCTTAGGTGGGCAGAGGCCTGCTATCACAATGAGGGACTCCCTTTCACTCAACCCCCCACTGCCCAAACCCTAACAACAGATGCATCAAACTATGCATGGTGGGCTCACATGGCAGGCAGATGCATTCAAGGCAAATGGAGCCCAAGACAAATGCACCCGCATATCAATCAAAAAGAAATGTTAGCTGTACAGAATGCAATGACAGCCTTCAAATATCTTATCCTTCCAGGACAACTCTTGATAAAGACAGACAACACCGCAGTTATATGGTACATAAACAAGCAGGGGGGAACTCATTCCTACCCACTCTGCAGGTTAGCTATGACTCTGTGGAACACAGCCTTGAGCAATCAAGTGCACCTGCAAGCTCAGTTCCTGCCAGGCAAACAAAATTCACTGGCAGACGACTTAAGCAGAAATCTAATGAACCCACACAAGTGGAAACTGGAACCCAACTTATTCAAGCTTCTAATCCACAGATGGGGGACACCAGAGGTGGACCTCTTTGCTTCACCCCAGAACCATCAATTTAGCAAATTGTGGAACAGAACTCCCTACAGCCAAGCATGGAAAGTGGATGCCCTATCCTTTACATGAGAAACCTCTCAGTCTATGCTTTTCTCCCTCCGCCCCTCCTCTAGAAAAAGTACTACTCAAGATCAAACAGGACAGGTCAAGGACAATCCTGATTGCACCAGACTGGCCTCGCCAGCACTGTTACCCACTTATACGCAGTCTGACAGCAGTGCCATCCTGGCACCTGCATCAGAACCTTCCCTGCTGTCCCAGCAGGAGGGCCAGATTTTGCACCCTCAGCTGAAAACCCTGAACCTAGCAGCCTGGCTCATTCCATAAATACATCACCAACAACCCTCAGCAAACAGCTGCTGGATGTCATCCTTGAGGCCAGGAGGCCTAGTACTAGGAAATCCTATTCAGAAAAGTGGCGAAGATACTGTTCTTGGAGCCAATCACAGAGAAAGGACACAACCGTGCCCACCTTACCTCAAATCCTAGATTATCTAGCAGAACTGCTCCACAAAGGCTTATCCTTCTCTTCTATTAAAATTCTTGCCTCTGCCATATCAGCTTATTACAATACTGAGCCACCCCTCTTTTTTCACCCTCTAGTCAAACAGTTCTTGAGAGGAGTTAATAATCTAAGACCCTCGAGGAGAGCTCCCTCTCTAGCCTGGGACCTTAACTTTGTACTAGAGAAACTCACGCTTCCCCCCTTTCAGCCTGCTGCTACAGCAGAGTTAAAATTCCTCTGTTGGAAAACAACCTTATTTCTAGCCATCACTTCAGCAAGAAGAGTGTCTGATTTGCAGATCCTTATGGCTGTGGAACCCTTCATTATCTTCCATGTGGACAGGGTTTCCCTCAGGACTAACTCATCATTTATGCCCAAGGTGGTATCCAGTGTGGCTTTAAACCAATCCATCCATTTACCATTTTCCCTAATCCTCAGAATAAAGGGGAAAGGATCCTGCACTCCTTGGATGTGCACAGGCAGCTTAGGTTCTTCCTTGACAGGACTAAACCTTTCAGAAAATCTGACCAGCTGCTAGTTAGCTTTGCTACAGGGGCAGAGGGCAAGGCCATTTCAAAGCAAACCATCTCCAAATGGATAGTGCACTGCATCCATTTCTGCTACAAACACTATGGAAAAGCTATACCACAGGGAATCAGAACCCATTCCACTAGGGCTACCTCAACCTCTGCAGCATTTCTCAGGGGAGTCCCTACCAGGGACATCCTGGAAGCTGCAACCTGGAGTTCTGTACACATCATCACCAAACATTACCACTTGCCTATCTTTTCTAAATTCAGAGCTGGATTTGCTGCCTGCTAGCCAGCCCTAATACTTCTTGACTGCCTCCACCCTTCCTCAGCTTTGGGAATCAACCCAAGTGTGATGACTGCAACAGTGAAACATGTAGAACATAGTACAGTTGTGTGCACTTACCATAAATGTAGATGTTCGAGTGTATTCACTGTTGCAGTCCTGGTTACCCTCCCTCCAGCCCCCTGACTTTTCTATGCTTTCTACCTATTCTCTTTTTTAGCCATATCTTATGGCAATGGTATTTACTTTTTACTGGATGTGTTCCACACCATGTAATTGCTTCCTATTTTGGGGGCTCCTGACATCTGGGGCAAGAAAACTGATGTAATGGTTTTGGCTGCATGTTTTATACCCCTGATGACCTGGCGTCATGGAAGAGGCAACAGGATCCGATGCAGAAATCCCAAGACTCCGGTATTCGGGCTGACTGAAGGCTACCTGCAGGCAGATAACCCAAGTGTGATGACTGCAACAGTGAATACACTTGAACATCTACATTTATGTTAAGTGTACACAACCGTTTTTTATCATGACTGGCAGCCAAGTCTGATATGCAGTAGAGGACTGTATAGAGAACAGGCACCTTGGAAAGGCCTTAAGAGTTTTCTGATGATACAGGGATTGATGCTTTAAAAAAATAATTCTCATGCTAAGGGGCTGGCATAGTGGAGGGTGGGAGATTGTCATAATGGTTAAGGTGTTCAACTTATAGGCACAAGGTGCAGTGTTTGATTCTTACATGGCGTAATTGGCTAGGCTTAAAATGAACCATAAGGGCAGTTAGCCTGGTACTAACTTATAAAGTTTAAAGTGTTGACATTAATGCCAAAGGACCAGCTGTGATTGGTAGAGTCCAATGGAAACAGTCTAGAGGTTTATGTATATGTACCACACATTGGCATTTGAGAAGGAGAGTTGGTAGGACAATCAAAAAATCCTTCAGAAGCTATCAGGATGGCAGTGGATTAGAATGTACTGTTTACCAGTTTCTACTGACTGCTACACAAAGAGAGTCCATCGTATTGGCTGGATGTAGACCTCCATTCTGAGATACATTAAATAGGTGTTGGGAAAGGAAGAGTTGATGATTGAGGGGGATTTCAGGGATATAGCTGATGGGGGCAGCTGTGGCAGGAATCAAAAACATAAATAAATAAGCCTCATGTGATGGGTGTTATTTCATTGTATCTACACACATGCAGCTGTATGTACATGTATGGGCTGGGAATGATGTTCTTGACACAAGTGCCCATGAGTAAAGATATATTGTATGACGGTTAGTCTCTATGTAAAAAAAAATAATACTTTATTGCAGATGTGCATAGTTATGAGAAATGCACTTCAAATGTGAATGTCTCTAGGTCATCTGTGCAAGGAGCCATGTATAGTACAAATAGCAAACAGCTCAGGAAAAAACATTTTTCAAATCAGAATGTTAGACTAGGAGGTTACATGAATTAAATACTAAAATGGGTTAAAAGAGATTATGTGTAACAAAAATGACCTACATGATAATTTAGTTTATTATACAGCTTAATCTGTGTGATTTGGTGGTAATTAAATTACAATGCATATACACTATGTGCATTTGGTAACAGCATATTTTTGGAAAAAAATAATTATTAGAAATGCAGGTAAAATAGCCTCAGACTAGTTATGTATAACACACTATAATTCAAAAGATGCTGTAATAATGTAAACTAATAAATAGATAATAGTGTAGATGACTGGTTTTGTAGTTGGCCCATACAATTAAGACTCTGAGCTGTTAATGTGCTGCTTCCTGTAGTTAACGGTACAGTTTTTTTTTTTTTTGCAGCTCTATTTAATTAGTGTGTGACTCTGAGCAAGTGCTCCTGTGTCACCCCTGAAAAGATACACTTGTGCCTGGTGGGATTACCTGGTTAACAAATCCATAAAATAAGAAAGAGATTAGTTCTAAAGCTCTGATGCCTGTTGAAATTGATAGACTGTTCTTGTGATCTTCAGAACTATAAAACTAGAAATGGGAATGAGAGGAATTTATACTAAACAGAGTTTTTTGTATCTAAGATTATCCCACTGCTCTGAGATGCAGTGACCTCAGAATTAATAGTAAGATGCATGTGGGCATAACCCTCCCATGTTGATGGAATCAGAATGGCAAATCTTCCCACAAAAAATTCTTGAAAGTTACACACTTTCTGCTCCTGCATGTTTGATCATTTGCCTTTATCTGACACAGTATCCTGTATGTTTATCAGATTTAATTTTTTGCTTTAATTCAGCTGCCATATAATTTTCCCCACATGGGGCCAGTCCCTCCACTGCCTTGTTTGAATTAATATATTAGACTTGATGATACAGTACTTCACTTTGGAAAGTATGGGGGTATTTTTGCATTATTTTCATTTTTTTGACAGTTTGTTGTCCTTGGCTATCATCACTGTATGGACAAGCTTTTTCATAGGTTCTTTTGCTTTGTCACAATTTCATCCATCCAGTGTTGTCAAGTTGCATCTAACTTCTATAATGATTCAGTGAATAGCTGCCTTCTATTCACAGAGTTTGTCAGGCAATGGGTGGACATTCTTGTGACATTTTCCTATATGACACACAAAATATATCCACATCTATAGGCAATTTAGATTTGCCAATCCACCTACCATTTGTGTTTAATATATGGAAGAAACCAGAGTACCCCCTCTTAAGATAACCAAGATTTTATACTTTATGCAGTACATTATTATTTTCCTCATCAGACAGATGCATGTGTTCAACTGTTTCTGTTCTACACTTAACCTGATCCTATATAAAAGTAAATAAATAAGTAACTGAATCATTAATGTTTTAAACAGACTACATTTTAAGCTTGTCTTGACTATTGCCATCCCTGACTACAAAGCCCCACTAGGAAGGCTGACCTCTCTATGTGGGAAACCTATTCAGATCTTTTGACTCCACATTAATATGATTGACTGCCTCAGGATATTAATGTAATCTTGTGCATAGTCTCCTTCTAGTGTCTGAACAGATAAATACTGAATGTTACTAAACTTGCTGGACAGGCACTGTTCCTTAGATCTCATCTGGCATACTGGGCTGGTGTCACTGCCAATGGATCAACATCTGTAAAACATTGCCTGAGAACTTCTGAGACACATTGCAAAAAAATTTCAAAATTCAAAAAAAAAAAAAATCTTAGAAATTCATCTTTCATTTCTATGTTTAATACTTATAAGTATTTTTATTGAGGTAGGTATATCTCTGGGGTGACATCTTCAATCCTTTTTATGCATGCATTTTTTCAATAACTGGGCTTTTGTGTATAAGTGCTTCAAAATTTTTATTTATAGACTCTAAAACAAAACAAGCACAGAAGACCGTATTACATTACATAATTACATTATAAAGGCAAAAATGATTTTATGGTAAAATACTATCTTGTAGCCAGAACAATTAAGCTTCATTAAAGAATTAATTCAGAGCAATGTAAAACTAAACCTTACCCTGACTTGGAATCTCTTGTTCCAAGTATTCTGTTCATATGTGTATGCATACGATTGTGTGTGTGTGTGTGTGTCTGTGTGTGTTTGTATGTGCATGTGACTGTGTGTGTCTGTGTCTGCATGTTGTGCATCGTAAAGTGTAATGCCATATACAGGACTATGTTTTATATCTTACAACCTGTGAGGGCCAGGGTTGACTCTGGCTGCCCACTGACTGTGAATTAGATTATGCAAGGTATCAGGGAATGAATGATTGAATGAATGCATGAATGATGAATGAATGAATTTGAAATACTTTCTATTCACATTTAATGCTTTTCCCTGCAAATACTTAACATAATTTTTTAATTTTTGATTTTTAATTATTTATTTATCCTTTTGTTGACTGGGTTAGTCCCACTAGGCTAGTGGCCTCTTTTCAAGGGAGACCTGAGTGGTATTTATACTACTAGGGGAAATTTAGTCAGGGGATCTGGGAAATTCCCCTACTCTTTTGTGAAGACCAGACCTCCCAACCGTTCCGAATTACTTGGTTTTTACCGAGTTTTGGGGTCCAAATGAAGGGGTGCCATGATTCCCGAGTGACACCCCTTCATTTCTGATTTTTCTTTTCTTTTTTTAAAATTTTCGCGCTGTCAGAGCTGACGTCATCACGTGCGCGATGACGTCAGCACCGTCAGGCTACCAGCCAGTCGGAATTGAGCTCAAGGAGCTCACATCATCATTTCCGGCTGGCGTTGTTAATGGTGGGAATGGGGAACAGAAGAGGCAGTCAGCGACTCAGCGAGCCCTGAAGGGGCCTGGATTAATGGCGGCTGGGGGATACAGCAAAAATGGAGCAGTCAGCAACTTAGCAAGCCCTGAAGGGGCCAGAATGCGGAATGGGGAACAGAAGAGGCGGGGATACAGTCAGCGACTCCTGAAGGGACCGGGATTAATGGCGGCTGGGGGATACAGCGAAAGCAAGCCCTGAAGGGGCCGGGAGATACAGCGAGTGAGGATGGAACAGAAGAAGCCGAGCACTACTCAGGGTAAGAGAGGTGTGTATGCGTGTGTGTGTGTGTGTGTGTGTGTGTGTGTGTGTGTGTGTGTGTGTGTGTGTGGGGCAGAAGGATGAGAGGCTTTAACTCCACGTGAAAGAATGTGTCAAAAGTGCATACATTCTATCAGGGCTGACTGACTGGGTGTTGACAGATGCAGTGGTGAACTCATTGCTTCCAAACGAGCTCTAGAAAGTTATCTTCTAACTTTCCATCACTGATTACTAAGTCTTTGATGATTCAAATTATAAACCCAGGATAAATGCAAGTGTACTTATTTATAGAAGCGTACTTATTAACTATAAAAGTATAAATGGCAGAACAGTTCTGGGCAAACTTGTTGCCATAATGGTATTATTCAATTACACTCAAATGCTTGAATACAATAAACAAATTAGTGTTAATTTTTGTAATTTTTATGAACAACTTAAATACATCAGTAAATGTTAAAGTTATGTAGAAACTGTAACCAGCATTTTTGTTCATCCTGTTTTTAGGTTTCATATGAGGCCTGGCAGTTTCGTACAAGTTCATGTTACTTGGTTATTGAAATACTTAGAGAAGTATGAAAAACGTATGCCACTTATGAATATTAACATCATTTAATATCTGTTTAGATATTTCAGACATGGTCAAGTATTAGTGGGAGTTTTGTTACCTGTCAAGAAAGCTTTAAAGTAATGCATTTCAATAGTCTGTATTTAGGATGGTTCTGCAGATATTAAAGAAAACATAAATGCATGAAAGTTTACAGCTAGAGGCATCACTAGACTGATCTTATAGAAACACTAGAAGGCATTAGTAGGATTTAGAAAATGTGCTGCTGAACTTTAATCGATACCCTATGAAACAATTTGTATTCCCCTATTATTGTTTTTGTGCTAACAGTTCAGAGGTATGGTGAGTGAGAAGTGAGAACTGAATTTGTATTCCCCCATTATTGGCTTTGTTGTTTGTCCATGTTTTTTGTGTTGAGGTTAAGAGCTATGTTGAGAAGTGAGAAATGAATTCACTAAATGATGGCTATTAAGTTTCAGTCTTCCTATTTATCAGGCAGCTGCTGATGTGGGATAGTGGTATGTTCTGAATGTAGTGCATAGAGTCCTGGGTTCAAAACCTGCCAGTGAAATGCATGATGGTAGCACAACATTTTATTCTAGCAACTTTACAAAATTATACAAGCAATGTTTAAAATGTGTCCCTGGTTTTTGACCTTTTGTCCCCCCCCCCCAAAAAAAAAATGAAATTGAAAATAAGTGCGAAACGCTGTGCAAGATGCCTATGGCTTATACTACTGTCATTCTATTTATAGTGTGGGTGTGGAAGCAGACTTTTATGATGGAAAAGTTCTGAATTGGGCAGTTTTGTCATTATTGGTTCATGTGCTTTGTTTCATTGCCTACAGTACAGATTACTGGTAAAATGTTCAAACAAATTTAAAATGCGCTCTAACATGTGTGTTGTATTATACAAAGAATATAATTTAATAAAGTCAGGAAGGTGTATAAAGAAAAGAACACATGTATGTTATCTTGTTTTGTGTGCAACGGGCCAATGATTTGAAAACAGCCCAAAGGTAATCTTTATCCACCACTGGCCAGATGGATTTCAGTGCTGTTTCAATGAATGTGAGTTTCAAGGGCAAAGTTTAATGTCAAGCCTATTTTCATTGTGAGACAGTATTATTTTGTTTACCAGATGATGTCTTTTAGTGTTTCTGCATTGTTGTGCTGTAAAATGTAAAAATAAAATTAAAATCATTGTAGAAGTTAAGCAGTATGCATACATTAGTGTTTATGGTAAATGGGGCAAAATAGCCAGGTAACAGGACACTGGAATGGCTGCAGGGGGACTCTGGTCTGGTGCCATGTTTTGGTTGTCTGTTCTTCAATTTGCGTTCGAAAGTTGGTATCCCACAATTTCATTGGAGTGGGTGGGGTTACATAATTATGTATGCAAATTATATGTTAATCAGCGTACAGATTTGTACCTATTTTTCATGGGCCTTGTCCAGATTTTCAGGTTGAGAGGTATGGTGAAGACTCATTTTGCAAAGGGGGACGTGTTTTTGCTTTGTACTTCCGGTTTCTGTTCTGAGCACAGTGGTGGCTTGGAGAAACCAGGAAGATGATGGAGGACGATGATAGTGGAGCAATGGGCAGCGAAATGTGAGGTGAATCCTCTATCAATGAGGATATTATGGTGATGTTTATGTCAGAGGAATGGGTTGAGAAATGTCAGGCAGGTGAGCCTGCTGATGAATGTGTGGAACAAGTGGTTGAGCTGTCTCAAAAGGATAATGTAGTAGTAAGGGATTTGGAAGAAATTTTTCAGGAGACTCTCTTCAGAGATGATGTGTCAGTACAAGAATATGTTGTTTCAACCCGCCAGTCAGGAGGATTGTGGGATGATGTATTGCTGGAGTTAGTAAATGAAAGTGAGCCGGAGAATGGAAAAGATGTGTCCTGGGGAGAGCTAATGGAGAAGATACTGCAAGGGGAAGGGATGGTCATGAAAGGTAAACCCTATGCAGAGATGGTGAAGTTGGGAACTGAAAAAAAGAAGAAATAAGTTATGGATGTGGAAAAAAAAGTAACTTTTGTGGTACATATCAAAAATAAAGAGAACTTTGAACTGGACAGATATAAGGCATGGGATGAAGTAATTTCAACTTTGGGGATCAAAGCAAGCAAATTAAGAGCTTTTATACATATTAAAAAAGAAACTCTTTGTGATATTATATTTGAGACTGGCCAAATAATGGAGACATTTTTGGATGAATATGAAAAGAGGAAATATAATGCACTGTGGAATTTGTATGTATTTAAAGCATCTTATAGATAGACAAAAAAACATCAATGTACAATTTTGGACTGAAATAAAGAGATTTTGAAGGGACATTTATTGAAATTATGTAAAAATGTATTGGATGTATCTAAAGTGTATGATAATAGCGGCTTATTGACTGGGACTTGGGATTGTAATGTTATTTTGAAAATCAAAAATGAGAGTGTTGTATATTTATCGAGTGTTATAACTGTTGAAGGAAGGAGAGGCATGCTAAAATATTGGGAACAGCGTGATACATGTTTTTTTGTGGTAAAAAACGATCATTTAATAGGTGATTGTGATAAAAGAAAATGTTTTCATGTGGGAAAATTGGGCATGACACAAGGGATTGTGAAAACTTTGTTTTGTGCATCAGCTCAATTCTTGAGATTTCAAAGGAAACTGAAACAACACATACAAGTAGAGGAATAAATATAACTAAGAAATACAATACTACTCCCAACAGATGCAAGAAAGAGCAGAGGCATTTACCAACACTCGTATATGAAAACAATACTGTCCCCTGAGTTAAATTAACTACCCTATTAAGTAATACAAAATGCACTACAGATTGAGCAGTGGCTACGTTATTTGTCTAATGTTGCACTTCAGTGGGTTAAATAAAAGTGACTAACAATTTAGTAAATAAATATTGTACTTAGAATATATGTAAGTATATATTGGAAAAATAAATAAAAAAATAATTTATTATATGTCCAGACCCCCTTGGACTATTGCCTGTGTTCAGAAGTCTAATCGCTGTAGAATAGAAACTGTTATTGAATCTTGTAATCCTGCAGCAGATGCTGTGACATATCCTGCCTGTTGCCAGATGCTTAAACAGTCCATGCGCAGGATGCGTGTTGTCCTGTATTATTTTGGTGACCTTTTGGATGCTTCTTGTAGAATAAAGACATTGCATCGATGGAAGACTGTAACCTGTTACCTTCTCTGCAACCCTCACCACTCTTTGTAGCACCTTCCTTTCTGTAACTGTGCAGCTTCCAAACCACACTGTGAAGTTGCAGGTGGGGATGCTGTCTATTAAACCTCTATAGAAGGTGGAGGGAGTATGAGGAGAACGCTTAGCTTTTTTCAGCTGTCTAAAAAAGTGGTGGTTTTGGTGTACTTTCTTGACCAGTTGGCTGGTGTGTCCTGACCATGAGAGATCCTCTGATATGTGTACACCCAGGAATTTCATACTCTTAACCCTCTCCACAAACTCACCATTGATCCTGAACACTGGGTGGTTTATTCTCATTTTCCTGAAGTCGATGATAATCTCTTTGGTCTTTCTTACATCCAGGTCGAGGTTGTTTCCCTTGCACCAACTGATCAGAGATGCCACCTTCTCTCTGTATACCCTTTCATCCTCCTTTGTGATGAGCCCCATGATGGTGGTGTCATCAGCAAACTTGATGATATGATTGGACTTGTACTTAGCATAGCAGTTATGAGTAGGGATGGTGAATAACAGTGAGCTGAGAACACATCCTTGTGGAACCCCAGTGTTAATCGTGCTGCACTTTGATGTGTTCTTACCCGAACATACCCTCTGTGGTCTTTCAATCAGGACATTCAGAATCCAGTTACAGAGATGTTGACTGATTCCAAATGTGCCACTTTTTCTATCAACTGTATTGGTTCCACCATATCAAATACAGAAAAAATATATAATATATAGATAAAAAGGGTTATTTAGGGGGAATGTGAAGAAAATGAGGAAAAAAAATAAAGACATATGTTGTGGAAGTAGTAATAGAGAATGATCAAAAATATTTGGATTTGCAAAAAGATTTAGAAGTAAGAGAAATTCAGATAGAGACTGTGAATAAATAATTAGTAGTACAAGAAGTGGGTATGCAGGAAGAGTTTAATGCATGCAAAATGGAAGATGAAGATTCAGATTTGTGTGATAGCAATGATATTAAATGGAATATAGTAAAGCAAATAAAATTCAATTGGTAAAAGAGTATTGGAGAGGAAAAGAAATTGCAGAAGGATTTAGAAAGAAAAAAGAAAGGGAAAGGTTGAAACATATATCATTTAGGTAAAATAAGACATAAAGTTTTAGTATTAAATGTGAATAGTTTAAAAAGTTAGAAAGAAGAATAGACATTTTGGAGGAGTGGTATAAAAGGAAGATAGTGATGCCATTATTTTAGATGACATCAGATTTTTGTCTCAGATAGAAACATATCAAACCAAAGTGTGGTAGGGAAAAATGTGATATGAAATTTTGGAAAGGAGATCTATTCAGGAATACTCTTATAGGATAAAATAGGATTAAGGATATAAAGCTATAATTAAAATGTTAGATACTATGTTTGTTATAACTGGGAAATTTACTGTTATTGATGTAAGATGGATGGACAGTGTTATTAGAATTATTGTAATATATGCATATGTAACAAAATAGACATGTTCAAAAATATAATTCAATGTGACAGTTAATATATTGATTATTGTTGCAGGGTATTTTAATTGCAACATAAGACAGAAAAAGGAAGCGTATGATGTTAGATTCATATGGGACATTATAAAATATGAACAGTTAAAATTATGGAATTCAGAGAACTGGACATATAGAACAGGGATAAAACAAGTGAAATAGATTATTTTAGTGTCAGAAACTTTAGTATAGCAATAACCCACGCCTGGGTGTGGGTAATGCGGGATTTAACCACGGTTGGCGTGGTTTGGTCCCGAGGGCGAAGCCCGAGGGACCAAACAAAGACAACCGTGGTTAAATCCCGCATTGCCCACACCCAGAAGTGGGTTATTGCTATTATACTATGACATTATTTAAGAAAAGAAACAATTACTTTTCTTAAATAATGGCATTGTATAATGCCTCTTTGCTGCCCTTCCGCAGCTGTCTGGCATCCGCGGCAGTTCTGATGTACTGTGCATGCCTACGCAGTACATCAGAGCTGTGGGCAAAAGCAATGAAGAAAGCAAGATCTCCGTTGCTTTTTTACTGTTTCGCTATGTTAAATGGGTTTAACATAGCGAGACAGCTTTAAAATAAGCAACAGAGATGTCCGTTGCTTATTTTAAAGCTGTCTCGCTATGTTAAACTCATTTAACATAGCGAAACAGTAAAAAGCAATGGAGATCTTGCTTTCTCCATTGCTTTTTTTTTTTAAACCTGTCTCGCTATGTTAAATGGGTTTAACATAGCGAGACAGCTGTAAAATAAGCAACGGAGATCTCCGTTGCTTATTTTAAAGCTGTCTCGCTATGTTAAACCCATTTAACATAGCGAGACAGGTTTAAAAAAAAAAGCAGCGGAGAAAGCAAGATCTCCGTTGCTTTTTACACACTGTGTTGCTATGTTAAAGGAGTTTAACATAGCGAGACAGCCTTAAAAAAAGCAACGGAGATCTCCGTTGCTTTTTTTAAACCTGTGTCGCTATGTTAAACTCTTTTAACATAGCGAGACAGTGTTTTAAAAAAAGACTTATACTAATGGAAAACGTCCGGGCGACTGGAACTTTTTCCATTAGTATAAGTCGATTTACAACGTGCACGCTGGCCAGTCAGCGTGCACATTTTGGAATATTAATAGGGGGTCATGGTATAATAGTAATTAAGCAATGTGTGTTATTGACAGGATTTTCAGATCATAGGGCAATTTGAGTTGACATAAATGGAAATGATCTTCTTCTTCTTCTTCTTTTGGCTTTTCCCAGTTAGGGGTCACCACAGTGGATCATCTGTCTGCTTATGATTGGCAGTAGAGTTTTATAGTATCGAGTTGCCAGCCCGGCACCCAACCTTCCACAGAAGGCACACACACTCACACCTACGGCCAATTTAGAGTGTCCAATCCACCTACTGCATGTCTTTGGGATGTGAGAGGAAATCAGAAAACCAGGAGGAAACCCACACGACCACAGAGAGGACATGCAGACTCCGCACAGAAGGCACCACAGCCGAGAATCGAACCAGAGAACCTCTTGCTGTGAGGTGGCAACGCTAACCACTGCACCACCGCTGCTGCCCTTCATAAAAGGAAATGATGAGTATATAAAAATAGGAAAAGGTTTAAAAATGATAAATGAAGTGAAATGGGATGATAAAGGGAGAGAAGATGTTATGAGATTGTGGAAAGAACACATAGAGATGAGAGAATTTTATAAAGGTTGGTCAGAATGGTGGTTAAATTTTAAACTGAAATATAAAAACTGCTATGTGACATGGGAGAAAGAAAAAATGTATATTGGGAAAATGGAGCATAAGAAGTCAAGTAATGATACAATTGACTGTCTACAGAAGAACAATGAAAATGTTTCATCAAGGAACAGGAATTATATGAATTAAAGAAGGGAAATAGAGCATCAACTGTATAAACAAAGATATTTTCTGCAAGGAAAGGAAGAAGAAATTTCACCATATTTATGTAAAATAATTGAAGAAAATAATAATATTATGAGTGAAATGAAAGATGCAGCAGGTATAATGTATAAAACACTCAATGAGATTATGAATATTATAAAAGAACATATTATGACATTATTTAGAGAGAAGACGCTAATTACATGGAATGAGTGGAAGGTAAATGCATTGCCTGATAAGGATAATATGGATTTAGAAAAGGAAATAAAATAGATGAATTAGAACAGGTTTTAAAAGTAATGTATTTAGAATTAGCTGCAGGACCAGATGGATTAGAATATAGAATGTATATAAATTTGACCATAGAGAAAAAAAAATGGTTTGTAAAGTTATTACATGAATGGTTAAATAAAGGGTTTATGTATAAAGAGTTATATAGGAGTGTTATTAGATTTATATGGATAAAGGGTAAGAAAAGAGATATACATAATTGGAGTCCTGTCACATTAAATAATACAGATTATAAGATTTTTATGAAAATTATATAAAAAAAAAGAATTGAAGAGAAAGTAGGTAAAGTTATAAATGAAAATGTGTTTGGTGTTAAAAGTAAAAAGGTTCAAGATTTGTTATTAATAATTAAGGAATTACTGGAAGATATATTATTGAGAAATGTTAAGGTGAAAGTGATGGTAGGAGATTTAAGTACAGCCTTTGACTGGATTCATCATTCAATATTATGCAGTATATTTGAAGCATATAACATAAGTAAGTAGATTAAAAATGTATGTATGTCTACTTATTAGTTTAATATAGTGCAGGTTATGATAAATGGATGGTTACGTGAAGATATACAGTTAAAGAAGGGCATTAAGCATGCATACCCTATGAGTGGAATATTATTTCTTCTAGTAATGAATGAAATAGCCACGTATATAAATAAAGAAATGGCAGAAATGAGTTCTCTTTTAAATGAAGGGATAAAAATACCTATTTTATTAAACTATGCTGATGATATCATTATTACTAAAGATTAAGTAAGTATGAATAAAACAAAAAAAAACAAATACAGGAGATTATTCATGTTGTAGGGTTTGTATTACACAAAGGAGCACTGCAGCAGTTAGCATTGTCACCTCACAGTAAGAGGTTCTCTCACTCGATTCTTAGCTGGGGTGGCTTCTGTGTGGAGTCTGCATGTCCTCCTTGTGTTTGTGTGGGTTTCCATTGAGTACTCTGGTTTCTTCTCACATTCCAAAGACATGCTTCTGGAGCATTTGTCCCCAGGCCTCCATTGAAAATGGGTTGTGTCCCAGTCATACTTTTCCCGGTAAACACATTTTAAATAAATAAAATAAAAACAAGGTTTAGGATTTGAGGGGAGTAATGGTGAAATTAAGTTTAATATGGAAAAAATTAAAATCCTTGGATTACATTTTGGAAAACAAGAAAATATAGATTCTATTTGGAAAGAAAAAATAGAGTAACTGCAACATATTTGTCTGTTTTGTATGTCTTTTAGGCTTTCCTTTAAAAAGAAAGTTTATTTAATTAATTCTGTGCTATTAGCCAAAATTACGTATTTAGCTGGTGTTTTTAGTATTCCATTGAACTTATAGAAAGAAATATATAATGTAATATTTTTATTTATTAGGGGTTTGAGGTTAAACCTAGTAAAAAGAGGGGTTTTATATGTGAGAAAAGAAGAGGGAGGTATGTGACTAATACATCCTATTGTGTACATAGCATCATTAAACTTATTTAGAATATTGAAATGTTTAAATGAAAATTAAGTTTCTTTAAACAAAAATTGTAAGTTTAATATGTAAATTGGAATGGTTGACTTTTTTCAGTTAAAAAAAGAGGATTTGTTGTAATAAAGAAATGGAGACCTATCAAGATAAGATTATACTGTAGAAAATAAATGTGAAAGAAATTGAAATTGAAAGAAAAGAATAGTATAAAGTATTATAGGATATATCTTTGGAAGGAATTAAATATAGAGAAAAGGAATTCTATTGCTGCAAGAATGGAGAGTTCTAAGCGAAATATAGACTGTCAAGATTTTCTATGGATATTAACTATACAAAAATTACCAGTAAAGGAGAATATGCCATATAAATGTATAAAAGATAGAGTCTGTTTATATTGTGGTGAGTTGAAACATGTGAACGTGTTTTTTTAGAGTGTAAAATATCTAAAATATTATGGAAAAGATATAGATAGGAATTATGCAGAAAGAGTTAAAGATACAAGAAATATAAACATGGATATGATTGAATCTGGATATTATAGAAAAAAAAAATAAAAAAAGTGGTTGAAAGAACTAATAACAATATTTTGTGTATCATGTTTAATTTGGAATCAGAGAGTTAAGGAAATCATGTTTAATGAAAAATGGGACTTGCAATAATATTGAAAAAGATAGGGTTTTGGTTGTGGAAAATGGAGTTGGGGTCCAAAAAGCAATATCTATATATATATGTGTATATATATATATATATATATATATATATATATATATATATATATATATATATATATCTATAGAGGATGTGATAAACGATTTGTAAATATTGTATATACTGCAAATAATAATAATGTGTGTATATATATATATATATATATATATATATATATATATATAATGATAAGTAGGAATGCAAATAACTATGTTTGTCCAAATAAAAGATCCCTACTCTTTTCAATAGGTGCCTTGAGATCTTTTACATCCACTTAATAGGGTTTAGTTGAACATCTCTTCCAAAGGACAACACAATGAAGAATACAGCATCCCCATTATGCTGCACTGTAGTATCAGCAATCAGTCTATCTGCTGTTAGAATGGAACTCACAGCTTTCTGCACTGAATGTGAGTGTGCTACCTGTTGTGTCACTGATGCTGTAGGGCATCAATAGCTTATTATTATTTTTTCTCATGCCATATGGTTACCAGATTTTACAAAAAATCAAGACAGATGACTTCTTTTTGTCTGATCATACAGCTATTGTAAGAAACCAGTGTCCCTTCTATATAAATATATGCTGCTATATTTCTTTTGTTTCACATGACATTGTCTGTTTACTTAGGTCATTTATATAAGCCACAAAATATTAATCTGTGCCACTCATCAACAAGCATTGGAATTTAAAACAGAAATCTTTTTATACTAATTCCTGTACAGTGACATGTTGTTGCATCCATGGATAGTGTGGCCTTCTGTGTTTTCTTTTTCCGTTTAATATCTTAAAGTAGCCCTGGAACAGTATCACATTTTTGAAATCAATGCCACATAATGCACTTGTTCAAGACTTTCAGGTACAGGGACCATTACTACACTAAGCAATACAAAATGCAGGGAAAGAAAACACAAAGCACAAAATTGTTCTTCATAAACAGAGTGTGTACAGATCAATAATATTGTTTTCAAATAATTGTTCATGCCACTTACTATGCAGTAAAACGGTTGTGATGGTGCCAAACACTGATGAAATTACAGCAGTATAAAGAACAAAAGAAAGTTTTTGTTTGTGTCTTTCGGCTTTTCCCAGTTAGGGGTCGCCACAGCGGAACTCCGGTCCGCTAATGAATGGCAGTTGATTTTTACGTACCGACTTGCCAGGCCTCATCGAAGGTATGCCCATTCATGCATGTCTCCATGCAGAAGACGCTCTAGCTGAGCATCGAACCGGACAGCGTCTTACTGTGAGGCGACAATGCTACTGCAGCACCACCACCGCGGGTATAAAGAACAAAAGAAAGTACAAAAGAAAATAAACTTCATACATCTAAGCCTACTGAAGGAGAGCAAATAACACAAAAAAATAATGCACTTAACATTATTTGTACTGGGTATGCTATAATGGTAGCTGTGTTTTTTCTGCCTTTATATAAGCGGTTTATTGTGCATGTGTGATCTTGTGACTAGAATGATTCTCCTGAAATTATGCTTTGTTCTTGCCAGGAGAAAAAACTGACTTTCTAAAGACATGGTTTATCTGCAGTAACAACTGGCTTTTCATATTCTAGGAAAACTACATGATTCTCCAAGGTCTGCTGTTTTCTTGTAAATACAAAGTAACAGTTCATCCAGTGAGATCCAAAGGGCTTTCAAAATCTGAAGCATCATTTACCACACCATCTTGCTCGGCTATTAAAGGAAAGAGCCACAAGCATATTAACTGCCCTGGTGAAGGAGGTACGGAAAGAGAAAATTGTGATATAAGTCGTATGTAAATATCTACTTGCCAAAGCCAAGTTTTTGCCACATGCACTGGTATTAGAAATGTAGTATATTGCTGATTGCAGTGCAAATGGAAATAGCACTTTTTTCAGTAATGGACTGTTTTTCATTAATGTGTAATACTATGAGTTATATGATTCCTTATTGGTTATAGTGCATATGCCAGATGTTAACCTTAATTGCATTTTTACACAATGTTAGGAGGAAATAATGTGGTTTTGCTTATCCTTAGAAGAAGACTTAGAATAATTTTGGAAACATCAGCTTTCAGCAGTTACCAGACTTATGAGACAAAGCATTGAAACAGTAACATTATAGCTTTACAATTAGCATGTTGAAATTCACTTAGTAAAGCCAGCATTTAGATACTCTTGTAAATTCATATGCTTGATTACTGTTTTATCAGTGTCTTTAAATTCAAGATTTAGTTCACATTTCTTAAATGGAACATCAATTTCTGAGCAAGAATGGAGAAGCAAAGGTGAAGCGAAGGCCTTATTTTTAAGTACAGAAATACATAAATGCATTCATTGCAAACTCAGTGTCTGAGATAAAAGCTAAATGGTGACTAGGAATATCACAATAATAGTTATGAGATACTCCACAGAAACACCTCAATTAAAATAGAATATGATTAAAATAACAAAATATACATACAGTTAAAAACTTCAGTAAATTAGAAAACACTGCATAATCATCTCTGTTATAAAGATTATCTCAACTGTATTAACTCCTAGAATGGAAAATTAACTTGCTTATA
>NC_056735.1:617745118-617770118 GCF_019279795.1 Protopterus annectens | reverse complement strand
AAGCCAAGACTTTTGTCATAGTGTTATCAAATCTAGAGATGATAACACTTACATAATGAAAAACATAATAGCTGGTGCAGTAAATACAGTTAGGGGACTCACGTTCTTATGCCCAGCAACATATCTTATGAGTTCATATGCAGAAGCAAAGAAAACGTACACTGCTATTAGTCATATTAAATGAACTGGTACTATGTGGCAGCATCCCTGACCTGTAGTGAAAGGATGTGGATGTTCTCAGTTTAGAGTGGTTTCATCAGGCCCAGGTAATTTTACACCTAATCAGTCTGATCAGTATTATATTTGTAATGATGGTCAGAAGCAGAATTAGATTTATCCAAAAGTCAGTAGATGTTTACTTCTGTAGGTGGATTGGACACTCTAAAAATTGACCCTACGTGTGAGTGTGTGCATGTGTGTGCCTTCTGTGGAAGGTTGGGTGCCGGGCTGGCAACTCGACACTGTAAAAAACTCCACTGCCAGTCTTGAGCGGACAGGTGATCCGCTGTGGCAACCCCTAACCAGGAAAAAGCTGAAAGAAGAAGAAGAAGATGTGGAGCAAGATGACCGTTCATAAGGAGAAATCTTGCCTATTGAATCAGTTGAATTATGTAAAGAGGTAACAGCAGCAATTGCAGATTGTCACTGAATATTGCTTACGCTTACCTTGGAAAGACATTTGGCAGAATTGTGTGTAAGTGTATAATTAATTGAATAAATGCCATAAATGTTAACCATGCCTAGTGTGTAGATCATGGGGCAAAACAATAGTCAGTGAATAGAATGTAATAAGTTAGGACTGGGATTTACCAACCATGCTGATGGCTGTTACCAGTGGACATTCATTGGGCTTTGTACTGGAGCCATTCCTCTTTTGACTATTCTTCTCTACAGACAACAAGATATGTTGATTCCTTCAAACAGGGTAACACAGTTGTGACGCCCTTGCCCTGGCCCAGCAATCAAGGAGCCTCAATCCTCACCACTGACACCAGCGAGGGTGACTCCTAGATGAGAGGAAAGGATAACTAATACACACAGTAAAGTACAATTTCCCTTAAGTGCACACAGAGATCACAGTCAGTCTGGGGCTGGTTGCTCCCTTGCTCAACAGGTCCCCAATAAGACTCCCCACTGGCACAGCTATAGGGTCCAGGTCTCAGCCTAGCTGGGCAAGCTAAAACTTCCAGTTCCCTCTCTGTCCAACCAGTGCTTCATGTCCCTGCCCAAGTAGCTGACCCAACGCACACACACTTTGAGATAAGTATTTATACAATTTCACAGACACTCCTGGGAAAGGCTGACACAGATTCTCCAGCTGTGCCCCTTTACCCAGATCATACGGTAGTAATTCCTGCCACCACCCAGCTAATAATATCAGCTACTAAAAGGCCCTTAAAAGGGTGTCCAGTTATTACTGTGCAATATTATTATCCAATGATAATGTGACTATTCAGTCTAAGGCTTATTTTAGAGTGGCCTATTACAATAACCTGTATAAATATGCAATGTACTTTAGAGCTTATCTCTACACAAACCTGCCACAGGTAAAAGTTTTTGAAATATTTAATAATAAATAATGAAAGCACAAGACAATACTACTACACCACAGAGATATCTAAGAGTTCAGAGATCACACAGAAACTTAAAATAATACAGTAGGACAGGTCTGATTTAAAAGAAAAATACCTAATTAATTTTTACTAGCTTTAACTATTCCAACAAGAAATTACAGTGCTAAAACTTACATGTAAGCATAAGGCAGAGTGCTGATAAGTTGGATATCAAGATCAAAATGCTCTCATTCTCTCACTGAGCAATAGTTTTTAATCCCTAACCAACAACTCTGCTGATGCCCTCCCACATTACACCATTTTGACACTTAGGTTTTCCCAGTATTCATATTGCATCATCTTGACACCTGGTCTGAGTTCTCAGGCCACAAACTGCATTATTTTGCAATCTAACACCTGCTCAGAAACTTACAACAATAAAAGACATTTCGTATGTATACTCTAGCAGAAACCAGAGCAGTAAAACACCATCCATATGTAAATTCTGATTATAAACTTTAGCCTTAAAACAATAGGCATGAAACCTTCATCCAAACTCACTGGAGCCGAATTCTAACATGAAAGGGTCACAACATGCTTCACTTGGCCAGTAGAGTGCAATGTTTTCACGTATTTTGCAGTTCCACATTTCACAGTATTCTTTTACACTTAAGAAAACATGCCTGCATTTTTACATTTATTTACAAATGCCAGAATTATATATCAAATTATTTTTGACTAGGCTGGCATCCTTCGCCCATCTCTCCTCAATCATCACAACAGTTATGCAAACATTCTGCCAAAGTTCTCTAAAATAGTCTACAAAAGAAAGGCATCTGGTGCTGGAGCAATGACATCACTTGTAGTGTCACTAAATGTAGCATCATAAAACCTGACAAAAGGGTTTAACAAATCAACATCATCATCAACCCTTTTTTTTAAATTGTACGCGAGTTCAAGGTGTTATGTCAAATGTCAGCACCTCTACCGATTCACAACTGCTCTGCTACTGTCTTCAGCAGTCATGCCTGACTGTTGCAGGGATTTTTTTACACTATTCATGCTAGTCTTAGCTGAACAATTTCCTCTCCTCATGCCTTCTTTGCATCTCTCTCAAATCTGCTTTACCGAATAATATTCAGCTTTTCTGCACATGTGAATGAAACACCATAATCTGCTCTGTTTGATCTTCTCTGCATATTTGGGCTACTTTGCTTCATCTCATTTCTTCATCTCTACCACACTGGATATTATATTAACCATCTGATGCACTCATCTCCTCTGCTACCTTGCTATCACTGCCCACGTTTCTGAGTCATACAGAATCACTGGTTTGTGCACCTCACTTTTCAGCTTCTTTGACATTCTTTTGTCACATACTACTACTGGCACTTTGTGCTAATTGGCTACAGAACCTCTGATTTTAGCTTTGACCTCCTGATTTTGACTTCTTAATAATAACTCTCAGACACTTGAAGCAGCTAACCTGTCCCACTATTTTTCCTTCTGTCTCAGTTCTGTCTCAGTTTTGAAATTCTTCTGATTCCTGTATTTACTGTCATGGCAGCTATTGTGTTTGTAGTTAGTTCCATTGCACGAGCTTTCAGTTTTGCATTCCATTCCCCTATCAGTTGCTGAAGTTCTTGTTTAGATTCTGCCTATAGTGCTGCATCACCTATTTCATCAGCTTTGGGGATCTGTCCACTCCAGCCTCTTTACTGTTGTAGTGCATCAACAGTATAAACTGAAGTGAGGGAACTCTGAAGGACACTCAGTCCCAGTGGTAACTCCTCTGTGAGTCCAAGCCCTGTTCTTGTAGTGTTATTAAGTACTTGTACATAACTTGTACTCATTCTACCAGAGTTTCTGGGACTCTGAACCATCACAACACTAACCCAATCGGCTCTACTGGGACCTTGTCATATGCTTTCTTCAAGTACAAGATTACAAAACAAATCATAATCAAAGAAACATTCATTAAAGATATAAGGAATAAGGTAAATGAAAATTCAAACTTTGACAAAGACAAAAAAAAGCATATTATGCAGCCTGTCTAGTTCTAAAGCCCATGTCTACTGACTCCCAAGTGATCATTATTTCACTCTTCAACTCACTGATCTCCCCAGCAAGTGACCACAGCACTGCATTGTGTAGCTTTCAAGTAAGCATCTTGAATCAACTATAAAATATACATTTCTTTACTAGAGATAGAGGTGCACAACTTGAACTATTTAGAACACCTTTAACAACTGCTGTTGTTCTTCATAGTCAGTGTTGCCATACTAATTTTAGTGTCTTCCTTCCATGCAGAAGCCCATGACTGTATCGATTTCCACAGTCGTTGCATCATCCCTAGGCAAAAGATATCTGAAATCAATATCTGGATATCAGGTTATAAGAAGAGCACTCATCAGCAGCATCTTCATTTCTTTCTAGCTATGCATTCTGATGCACTTCATGTGTGCTCCAAATGTTCATAGTTCATCAATTGACTTGTTTTTCCAGTGATCCTCCGCTTTCAGTCAGATAAGTACCCCACTGGGGAATAGTCAATATTAATTTAATGTTCAAAAAAAGTCATCAGTTGCATTTTGTCTGTTCTGCTTGGGGACTCAGCACAATGTGTCTAATTATCCTGACTGTGCAAAATTTTTGGGAAAACCCTAAAACATAGGGCTGAGGTATTAGCTGCCAATATGGAGTCTTCCTCTTTGGTTTTCCTGGTGGTATCGCAATCCACTGCTACCACAGCACCTTTGCACACTCCAGCATCAACTATTGTCATTCTAAAGAAACAGAAAAAAACAAAACGACCAAGGACCCTGATGTTTTTTCAGTAAGTTCCAGCTCTAGTCCATAAGTCAATCAACAACCCAGATGAGGTGCCTTTGCAGCCCCCTGGTCCAGTAATTCTTACCCTCTGGCATGACCTCCCTGGAGGTTGCTATGATCTCTAGCCTGCCTACAAACGGTGCTATAATACATATAATAAACCAAGAACTTTAATGAAACCACAGAGCTTTCAGATATAAATCCTTCCTCTGTATGATAAAACAATGATTAAAACACCACATTACATATAAAGAAAATCACAAGGTCACATGACACAGTCCAACAAATCATATAAAAACTCCAATTACATAATTATAAAACACTTTTCTTAAAGTATAAAATAATTAAAATAATGTTTTAAATATTGTCTATGCTTCAATATCGGTTTAATAGTAAACTGCTTATTAAGACCAGGTAACTGGTCAGCTTGCATACAAGCTATCCATTCATACTCTTTTAATTCTAATGTATTGTTAATATCACCACCCTTAAATGTTTTTGTAATGTATCTATCACTCTGAAGCTAAAATGATAGTCAGGCCCATTTTCAGCAGAATGCTTTGCCAGTGCATTATTCATCACACCCCTGTGTATCTCTGATCTATGTTCAATAATTCTTTCTTTAAGTTTTCTAGTTGATTTACCTACATTAAAACTGGCACAGATTTTACAGGTGGCTAAATAAACAATAAAAGGTGCAGTACAAGTAGAAGTACACTTAAAGATAACATATTTTACAAGTTATAGTGTTTATAAAACTGTCCAAATTGCATATGGCATCACAGCATGAGCAATTATAACATGGAAAGATTCCTACGCTATTAAAACCACTTTGTTGTTTTTTGCTCATAGCCAGATCCTTATAACAAAAATGTATTTTTAGATTCAAGCAATTCTTATATGCAAATGATGGTTTGTCCCCTATAAAAGGCTTAAGTTCAGGAAGAGCTTTTAAAATACTCCAGTTATAAATTATAACCTCTTCTACAGCCTGACTACATCTGCTTTATGTAGTTAGATAACATAAAGTCTTGTCATCCTTAGTAACATCAATATCCTCTCTGGATGTACTAGAGACAGTAAAATATGGTCTAGTTTTATTTTGCCTTTGTTTCAACCACTTAAAGACTCCAAGTTATAGTCCCTTTCCATTAATTCACTCGTCATTTCAGTCATCTGATCAATACATTTCAAGTCATTAGTATTGAGCCTACTTACACACATATATTGACTCTTTATAATTCCTTTAAATGTATGGCCACCAAGCATACTGTTTCTATGTAAATATCTATTTGCATGGGCAGTCTTTTAAAAAATATTTGTGTTAATCATAGAATCATTATATTCCAAACTAACATCTAAAAAATGTATTTATTTTCTTGAAAAACTCATTTCAAATTTCAAAAACTTAGTTGTCTGATTAAGAAAACCATCAAATTCAAACAGTGCATCCTGCTGTCCCTACCATACTAAAAAGACATCATTCATGAATCATTTATAAAAAGAAATTTTGGATCTATATTTGTCTGGCCCATTATAAATATAGGTATCCTCCCATTTACTCAGAGTGAGATTAGCATAAGTATTTGCAATGGGAGTACCCATTACAATGCCAGAAAGGGGTGGTGATATTAATAATGCATTAGAATTAAAGGAATATGAATGGATAGATTGTATGTAGGCTGACCAGTTACCTGGTCTTAATAAGCAGGTTACTATCAAACCAATTATATTTGAGTACACGAATATTTAATTTTTTTTAAGTATTTTATACTTTAAGAAATGTTTTTTTATAGTTATGTAATTGGGGCTTGAATATGATTTGTTGGGCTGTGTCATGTGACCTTGTGATTTTCTTTATAGGTAATGTGGTGTTTCAATCATTGTTTTATCACACTGAGAAAGGATTTATATCCAAATGCTTTGTGGTTGCATTAAAGTTCTTGGTTCATTATATTAATCAGCATTGTGAGCTGTGTGTTTTTTATTTTTGTCAGTATCTATTTCTTTTTCGTGGCTCACCTTACCACAATATTGTATCCTTGTTCTTTTAAACTATAGTACACATGCCAGTCAGGTCTGAGGTCACTCTGCAAGCCACAGCTTCCAATGTCTGTGTTGTGGGTCTTGAGGGAAACACCTTGTCTACCTCGGATACCGAAATCTTAACAGAAGTTGCTGTTAGACAACCACAACCTGAAGTCATCCATTTTAAAAGGGCACCCAAACCAAAGTGAACCACTATTTTTTTCTACTGAAGACCTTCTAAAAATAGCATGGGAATTCATGGCTTTCATGAAATCCTGAGAGTTGCCCCATACGTCTGCTACTGAAGCCTCCCCATCCAAAAGAGGCAGCGAGGTAGCCTTTCAGGAAGATGCAGATTCTTCTAGCACAGAAGATGAGGAGCATTTATCTTACTTTGGACAACTGCCCCTACAAACTTACTCAGATTCAGACTCTGATAACACCTTTGCTTATGTCCCCCTCTGCCCACCCCACTCCCAGGACCTTTTCTTTGAAGATACACTTAGTAGAATGAAGGAGGCTTTCAATTGGGAAAGCAAACAGTTCTCACAGGCACAGATCCATTACAGTGAACTGTTAAGTTTGCTTTCTCCCAGGCCACTGGTTATTCCCCCTGTATATGTAGTGCTGGATGATGCCTTTGAAGTCATTGCTTTACATCCTGATTGATTCTTTATCTCATGCTCCTATAACACTAGATATATCTTACTGAGTGCTTGGATCTCACATGCACCTTTACAAAATTCCAAAGACTGACCCTTCAGTAGTCTCCAGTGAATCCACAAAAGGCGTACCAAAGGGACCAACTAGACATCCCATACCTAATAGGGAAAGTAGACTATTAGACAGGTTTGGGAAAAAAAAACTTAGAGCTCTGCCATCCTGGCAATGAGAGCTTTGAACTGACAATTCTGTATGAAAAAGTACCTTGAATCTGTCCAGGACAAAATTCTAGCTAAGGTGGTCTTTATTGCAGATAGAACCTTGTCAAAGGAAATTCAGAAGACAGCTAGAGAAACTTTACAAGTCACCAGAGATTTCCTAACATGTGCTTATGATGCCTTAGATGCATCATGCAGAGCAGCAGTCACAGGTTCTGTCATCCCACAGGCATACATGGCTCAGGACCCAGCACCTATCAGGTCAGGTTAAGCCTGACTTACTGGATGCTCCACTAGACAAGGAATTACTTTTTTGGACCTCCAGCTGAACAAGTTTTTAAGAAGCTGGATAAAAAAAGGACAACAAATAAAAACTATAAAAAAATTGTATTTATCTCCAAAACGTTGGCCTTTTCCCCCATTGTAAAGACAAGGGGAGGCCACCCCATGAAACAAGACCCAGACAATCCACGAGATGTCAGCCAGATCAGTCACACAGAACAGTGATCTCTAAAGAGCCCACGCAGCACAGATACCAATTGTGGCTATGTTCAAGCCAGCCTCCCATACCTCTATCCAGCTTCCCCTCCAAACATCTGGCTGGAAGACTCTTCTTCCTAACACAATGGGAAATCATCAACAAGGACCAATGGCTCCTCAACATCATATAAAAGGGATACTATATCCAGTTCAGAGAAATCCCAACCTTCATGGGCATTTCAAACCATTCTCAACCCCTGGAAACCCTACTGCTTCTGCTTCCATGCCTGAAGAAAGAGCTCCTGTGGTGGCTATGGTGGAAGAACACCATATGATAAAAAACAGGAACATTTCTCTTTACCGGAAGCAGACAAAACCATCACCATAGCTCAACCGCAAAACAAGACCAAACATAATAAAAACCACAAGACCAGTGTCCAAACAACGTTTATTAATCCTCTGACGTCTCGGCTTATGCCTTCACAGGAGAATACATAGTATCCATTACACTCCATATTTATAGTATACACATTAATCTAATTAACCAATAATCCCATTAATCAATCACATACAAAAAAGTTTGTTTAAAGTAAAACGCTCCAGTTGAAATCAATGTTCATTCCTTTTGGTGCCAAAGTGTCAAATTTTAAAATATAAATTGCTTCCTTATATAAAAGGATATTTTTAATATTCTTATATAAGTAGTTGTCTGGTACTTTTTCTAAAATTGTCCCTACTAAGCCCCCTGACTGACTCTGATGTGCATAATAAAAATGTTTTGCTACTGAACTAGACATCTTAACATTTTCAATGTCCCTAATATGTTCTAATAATCTGACTTTAAAAGGTCTTTTTGTTTCACCAATGTAAAATTTGTTACAAAGTCATCTAAGCACATATATAATCCCCTGTGTATCACATGTAAAACTTCCCTTAATATTAAATTTCCTCCCATTTATACTATCAAAGCCTGTAACAATGTGCCTACAAGCTTTACGTTTACCACAAACCTCTGTTCCGTATTTCTTAGGTATAACATAAAGTTTAGATTCTGTTTTAACTATCCTCCCTTTAACTATAACATTTTTTATATTTCTACCTACTTTATATGAAAATGTTAAATTATCTGGTAACCAATTCTTTGCTTCCTTAGATTTTTTAAATAATTCCAAAAGTATTTGACCATTTCAACCACCTTATCACTAAAAACACTATATACCATTACAAAATACATTTCTGAATTAATTCTTGTCATGTTACTACTATAATTTCTCATCTCCTTATTTCCTTTATAAACCTGTGTGTTAACTACATTCATTTTATAATAAGCGTTGTCTATTACTTGTTGGCTGTACCCTCTAGAATAGAACATCATGTACATTTTTTGTACCTCTTTTTGTAGTTCTTGTGTGTCGTTACATAGTCTCTGTACCCTAATAAACTCTCCTAATGGGAGAGCTTCTATGGTGTGAGGAGGGTGGCAACTAGTGGCCTTAAGATATTTAACTTGGTCCTCAAATTTTCTATGTATCCTTGTATGTAAATATCCTTTAGATACATCTACCTCCACATCTAGGAATGACACTTTTTTTTCCAATTTGTATACCTTCAAATTTAGAAAATCTATTCATCTGCAACTTTGAAATAAAGTCATCAATTTTTGTTTCCCCTCCTTCACATAAAAAAAATCAGATCATCTGTAAATATACTATAGCTTTTAATATGTTGATGGAAAAATGAGTTTTTTTTAAACGTACTCTTGTTCAAATAGACTCATACTTAAATTCGCATACGAGGGGGCGAATGCCGCCCCCATAGCTGTACCTTGTTTCTGTCTGTATAGTTCACCTCTAAATTCACAAAAATTTTTAGTGAGACTAAAATGTAACATTTCTACAATATACTCTGTTGCTGGACCTTGTCCCAAGAAAAAACTCACAGCCTCCAAGCCAAAATCATGATAAATATTTGTATATAGGCTTTTAACATCAAGGGTGATCCAATACATTTGTTCATTCCAACTTATATTTTGTATTTTTTGCAAAAAATCTGACACATCCTTAACATAAGCTGGCAACAATACCTTAGGTAGCATTAACTCATGTAAAAGACATCCTATATTATGTAGAAAACAATTGCTTCCAGAAACAATAGGGTGACCTGGAGGGTTAGTAAGAATTTTATGAATTTTAGGTGTACAATAAAAATATGCCATACTGGCATTATTATTAATAAACTTTTTCTTAACATCTTCATTAGCCAAGTACCCTAATCTAACACCTTTATATAGAAGTTGTTCATATTCAGAGATAGCCAACTCATACATATCACCATGAACTTTTTCATACACTGTCATCATTTAAATGATTATAACACTTCTAAATACTGTGAAATATGTAAAATTACTAATTTATTACCTTTATCTGCAGGCTTAAAAATCAAATCTGCATTTCTGCCTAATGCCTGCAGTGCTGACCATTCATTTTTAGTCAAATTATACATCACATTCTTACATTTTTTAAATTTATCAAACTCTTGTTCAATAGAATAATTAAGCATGTTCTGAAATTGTATAATATCTTTGCAATTAAATACAGGTATAAATTTGCTTTTCACCTCTATTTTGCTGGTATCAAATAAGTAATATGCATTTAAAACATCTTCCAACTCACAGGAAAAAAACTATCATCACTAAAAGTAGTAACATTTTCATCAGAACCAATAGCCAGTGGCGGGTCTATAAAATTATGTTTAAACATGTACGTCAATTGTAATTTTCTTACTAACTTGAATACATCACATTTAAGATCATGGGACCTACGCATCACCATAGGGATACATTTTAAACCACATTCTAGTACAGCTTTTTCATATACATTTAAATTATAACCAGACAAATTAACCACATAAGAGGCCAAATTATTATCTACCCCTTTTGTTTCTTTGTTGCCATTGCTGGGGATGTTGTTTAGGGTATTGCTGTTGATGTTGGTTAAACTGCCCTTCTCATTGCCACTTCTTTCCCTGTTGAAATGATTTATTACCCCCTTGGTTCCGAAAAGTATTCTGATGTTGCATACTATTTTGTGGTGGCGGCAAGGACGTATATTCATTATTATCTATTCAATAATCCTCTTCCCCAGATGAAACTGTTTCAAAAGATGGTCGTGAACTGAAAAAATGCCGTTCTTCCACTACAGTTCCTTCCTTAAATGTCACATGACATTTTCCACCCTTCCTATTGGCCTTAGATACAAAGGCCATTCCATTATCATAGCCCTTTGTGTCTCTCATTAATTTATTTCTCTTTCGAGCCATAATATCCTGCTCATATCGCTTCAGTTTACCATTAATGTCTTTTAAAATGTTGTTCAAGAACTCCGGACCTGATTTAGACATGATGTTGCTACATGTAACATTTATATCTTTTTGTAAATTACTTTTCTTTAACCTGTCTCTTTCGACAAGTATAGCAACCCATTCTAATGTACATTTATGGCTGCTTGGATTCAGCATTTATGGAAACCCAAGTCAGTGTCATCATCTAGATCAAAAGGAGTAGCTGGATCCTTAAACACTCTAAGACCCCGGGGGGTATTCTCTAGTTCAAGATATTTAGTCAAGCTTTGAATATTTAGAAAATCAGATGTCTCTTTATAAAATGATTTTTCTAGAGATTCATACAGTACCTTTATTTCTAAACACATAGGCACCTGTTGTTTCCATTCAATGGATGAGAATGGATTAGAAAGCCTGCAATTCCAGTCTACATCCCATTTGTTCCACACCGGTAAATTCGAGGTATGTGCCTGTATATTACCAACAGACCCAATAGCAGCCTCCGTATGTAGTATAGTTGAAGAATTAACCATCCTTTCATTTGGCTGGGATAAATACTTATCCATGGGCCTTTGCTGCGAATCTGTTGTACCTCGAAATGCCCTTGGCAAGTCTATATTCGGATCACTGGCCATGAATAACAGCTCAACCACAAAACAAGACCAAACGTAGTAAAAACCACAAGACCAGTGTCCAAACAATGTTTATTAATCCTCTGACGTCTCGGCTTATGCCTTCACAGGAGAATACATAGTATCCATTACACTCCATATATATAGTATACACATTAATCTAATTAACCAATAATTCCATTAATCAATCACATACAAAAAAGTTTGTTTAAAGTAAAACTCTCCAGTTAAAATCAATGTTCATTCCTTGTGGTGCCAAAGTGTCAAATTTTAAAATATAAATTGCTTCCTTATATAAAAGGATATTTTTAATATTCTTATATAAGTAGTTGTCTGGTACTTTTTCTAAAATTGTCCCTACTAAGCCCCCTGACTGACTCTGATGTGCATAATAAAAATGTTCTGCTACTGAACTAGACATCTTAACATTTTCAATGTCCCTAATATGTTCTAATAATCTGACTTTAAAAGGTCTTTTTGTTTCACCAATGTAAAACTTGTTACAAGGACATCTAAGCACATATATAATGCCCTCTGTATCACATCTAAAACTTCCCTTAATATCAAATTTCCTCCCATTTATACTATCAAAGCCTGTAACAATGTGCCTACAAGCTTTACATTTACCACAAACTTCAGTTCTGTATTTCTTAGGTACAACATAAAGTTTAGATTCTGTTCTTCTTCCTAACAGAATGAGAAATCATCAACAAGGACCGATGGCTCCTCAACATCATATAAAAGGGATACTATATCCAGTTCAGAGAAATCCCAACCTTCATGGTCATTTCAAACCATTCTCAACCCCTGGAAACCCTACTGCTTCTGCTTCCATGCCTGAAGAAAGAGCTCATGTGGTGGCTATGGTGGAAAAACACCATATGGCAGAAAACAGGCACATTTCTCTTTACCAGAAGCAGACAAAACCATCACCATAGACAGCTCAGACATAGCTTGGGGGACCACCTAGGTTTCCTGAAAGTGCAGGACATCTGGACACCTCAGCAGAGAAAAATTGCCTATAAATCAGAAGGAGCCACTAACAGTCTACCTGGTCATAAAGGCTTTTCATCAGAACTTAAATCCAGGGACCCTGCAGATGTGGACAGGCAACACCACAGTGATGTGGTACATAGCCAATAAAGGGGGAACACTGTCCTACCCTTATGCAGACTTTTGAAGAAGATCTGGGTGCTGGCTTAACAAATAGAGGTAACCTTCATCGCTTCTTATATTATGGGTCAGAAAAATACCATGATTGATTTCCTAAGCAGGGATCATCTTATACGTTCATAGGCATTTACTAGGCTAATGACCACAAGGACATTTTTAAGCCTAGCCATGCATCCCCAATTTCTGACAAGTTCTAATACCCTTGATAAGTATAAGCAGAGGTTTGAAAAATGAAACATTTACAAGCAGGGTCCTGGGAGATGAACCATTTATAGGTTGCCTGTGTCCATTAGAGACACAGGTGCCAAACCAAAAATTAATTTCCTGTTCCCCATCCAATTGTCCAAGTTCCACTTGAATTGGGTTAGGGAGGAACTCTGCTTCACATGGATGGGGAGCCTGTTCCATAGATGGGGTAGTCTCTGGGGTACATACTTGTCTCTGAAGAAGGTCCTATTTATATCACATGCAAGGTTTAAGTCTTTAGAACTGGTAATTCTGATGCTGTTTGTTTTGTGGGTATGCAGGGTATCCATCAGAGTGGGGTCTGACAATGCCCTGTATGCCAGGCATAGATTTCCCCTCAAAAGTCTGTAGGAGACAGAATACAGGGATAGGGCCTTATGGCGGTCTGCATAGGACATTTTACTTATGCTCTGCATTCTTTTAATGAGGAGTCTCTGTGGGTGTTGTTTTTGTTGGATATGCCTTCTTAGGTACATACCAAAGGGGGCATTGTACTCGATGGTAGGTCTGATGAATGCCAAATGCAGTGGAGCCATGACTTCCTTGGACTTAGATGCCGTACGTTTATTTATAAGTTGTGCAACATGTAATGATTTCCTCACTACTGTAGACACGTGATGGTCAAAGGCTATATTACTATCTATGTGTGTCACTAAGTCCCAGCCTATTGGGTCAAATCTAAGTGGTATGTTGTCAATATGATAGTTACCAGGGGTTGATGACTTCCCAAAGAATAGTATTATGCATTTCCTGGTATTTAGTTTTAGTCCATGGCTCTGACACCAGTTGTTTGTCTGTGCCAGCCCCGCCTGGAGAACATTTGTGTCAGTGTGGGATTCAATGACAGCTACTAATTTGCAATCATCTGCAAATTTAGTCAGCCAGAAACCACTGACATTATCCTTGACTTCAGAGAATTAAATGCCAAAAAGGAGCTGTACAGCGACTGATCCCTGAGGGACTCCACTTGTGAATGGACTCTTTGTAGAGGTGGACTCCCCAATTCTATCTTCCTGCATGCCATCTGTAAGCCATTTGGCTATCCAATGGGTGACATACGAGTTTGTACATAACCTCTTGAGTTTGACAACAATGCCTGAGTGGGGTATTGTGTCAAATGCCTTGGCCAGATCAAGGTAGGCAGTCTTAACCATTTTCCCCCATCCATTGCTTTGGTTACCTTCTTAAAGAAGTCCACTAGGTTGAGTAGGCTTGGTTTGTCCTTGCTGAAACCAAACTGGGTTGGGTCCAGTGTCTGGAGGTTTACTACATCTCTGCTGATCATTTCCATGATAATTCTTTCCATGGGTTTACATACAAGACTAGTGAGATTTATGGGTCTGTAGTTTCCAGGGTCTGTAGATGGCCCAGCTTTGTGCCGAGGGATGGCTGTTGCTGATGTTTTTCGTGTTTCACTGTTGCAGTCATCACCAGTAGGTTATCCCAGCTGTGGTAGCCCTCTGCCGGCCCGAATACCAGAGTCAATTTTTTTTTGCGTCAGCTGCAGTCTCCTGTAGTCTGACTTCAGGTCATCAGTGCTATAAAGCAAGGGAGCCGACATCATTACATCAGTCTTTCTTGCCGTGGAGGCCGTAGCAGAAGCATTTCACATGAGTGCCGGTCGGTCACTACCAGAAGTTGAATTAAAGCTGAAAACGTCTAAAGCTATGTACCCATTGGGGATCCTTTTTTGCTGCACTAACCAATGTCCGAAAAAGTTAACAATTGTCTTGCCTGTGTAAAGCAGATCCCACACCGAAGCTTCCATTGTTACTACGTCACTTGTTTAGGCCCAGACCATGATGTCCCCCATTGCCAGTTCTGTGCCCTCTTTAATGTGATAACCATTTGTCGTAGAGCTCTTTTTATAGACAGTTATTTTCGTGTTCCTTCTTCGCATTCTGATATGGTGTCCATCAGCCAACAATCTGTGGACATTCCAAAAAACATAGAGATAAAGATAGAGACAGACCACACAAGGCTAAGCCTTCCGATTATGCTACCACTGACAGGTCGTCAGTTCTCTGGAATTCAGTGAGGTGCTTTTGCAGTCCCTGATGCCTGATTTGATATCTACGCAGGCCTCTACCGAGACCCTTTTGGAGTCCAGTATGCCGCAGAAATCTTCTTTGTCTTCCAAGCCTTTGGCTGTCTCTGCTTCGGTTGGGTCCAGAGCCACAATGCAGGCACTGGCTTCCAAGGGGGCCTTTCACCCTACCGAATCTAGACAAAAACCAACGTCTTCTTATCCGACTACTATTTCTTTCAGGCCGATGGATTCTCTCAGGCCTAGAAGCCAGGCCACTCCTAGGAAATCTGCTTCTAGCCACCATCTTGCTACTGCTCCACCACCCCAAGCACAAATGCTTAAAATGGTGAGGATCTCATCTCCCTTATCCAGGTAATCAGGCCACAACTTCTAAAAGGAAAAGGCTCCCTTCTCCAGAAAGTATGACAGAACTGGATTCTGAGGAATCTGACTATTCAGTTTTTCAAGAGGAACTCCATCCCTTAACTTCTTTTGAGGATTTAGATGCAGAGGAATCCATCCCTTCTGCCTCCCCTCCAGAGAACCTTTCCTTTGGGGAAACCCTTCACTCCCTCGGGGAACATTTCCAATGGGAATCTCAGGACTTCCCACAGTCTAAGAAAATACTTAGAGAGTTTCTGGACCTGCTCTAGCACAGACCCCTGGCCATTATTTCCTGAGGGAAGGTAGAGGGGGAAAATGGGGGAAAGTTGGAACTGAAGTTATCGGCCAGGAGGTTTGCCATATCTTCTGGCTCAGTATAGGTGGCTCTATTTACAATGAGCTCTGCACACAATTGTGTATTGCCTTTCAGTTTGAGGACATAGCTAAAGAATGCTTTGTGGTTGTTCTTGGCCTGGGAGGCCAAACGTACCTCAAATTTGGCTTGGTAGACTTTATTTGTCCTCTGAGTTGTTTGTTTAGTTTGATGAGAGTGTTTTTATCCTAGACCCCAATGAATGGATAAGAAGGAGGTCTTCCTGGACCTAACCATACAGTGGGGGGCATACCTCTCAACTGTACAGATTTCCACACAATATTCAGATTGTTGCCTCATATTTTGGGTCCATTTTTCATAAAATTATGATTTGTTTGGCAAATTAGTGGCAAATCACTAAAGACTGAAGTTAGAAAATAATTACAGGCATCTGATTTTCTGACTTCATAACCTTCAGAAAATTCACGATAATGCACAACCTGTTATTCTATCAACTTTCTAAGTCTGTAACAGCAATATTTAAAAAATGTCCCTATTTTTAGGCCTTGGTCCCACTTTTGTTTATGGCTTTGTCCAGATTTCTTGCTCTAAGAGGTTGAGAGGTATGGTGGGGTCCCCCACAATATACCTGTTTGCCTGTCATCAGAACAAATAACTGCAGAAGTTCTGCTCCAGAACTCATTAGATATGGATTTGGAAAATAAATGCTTTCACATGGACAAATTGGTTCCTGTGTGCATTCTTGTCCTTGCCTCTTATCCTCAAATTACTGATAAAAGTCAGGGTGGACAGACCTAGCATGATCCTAGTGGCACCCTTCTGGCCAAGGCAACACAGGTTCTCCCTTATCTTAACCCTCAGAGAGGGGAGATTCTGCACCCTACAGCAGGCGGTAGATCTCCTCATCCAAGCCAAAATATCTGTTTTACATGCTGACCTTGTCAGACTCCAGCTTACAGTCTGAAGGACTGGGATTGTACACCAGTGAATGCCTCATATGCCAAAGATGTGCTTTCAATTTTCAGGGAAGCAAGAGAAGGAAGGAAACCAGATACAAGGAAGTTGTACCTGGCAAAATGGAAGAGATTTTCCACCTGCTGTCACAACATGAACACCAACCCATCTCAGGCAGACATCACCTCAGTCTTGTAGTACCTATCAGGCCTGTTTAGACAGGGATTTTCCTACTCCAGAATTAAAGTACCTGTATCTGCCATGTCAACTTGGCTGCACAGTGCTCCTCCTATCTTCTCATGCCCCCACATGGATCTTTTCCTAAAAAGGGTGATTCACTTGAGGCCACCCATAAGAAATCATTTTCCTGCTTTGGATCTACATTATTTGTTAGAGAAGCTAACCTTACCCTGCTTTTGAATCCACTGCCACTGCCTCTCTAAAAACACTCATCTGAAAGACTACTTTTCTTAAAGCTGTCATCTCAGCTAGGAGAGTTTCAGAGCTACAAGCCTTCATGTGTAAAGAATCTTTCACTGTCATTCACAGGGATAGGATCACCCTCAGAACAAACAAATCCTTCGTGCCTAAGATGGTATCAGAACTTACCCTAAACCAGGCTGTCCACTTACCAGTGTTCTTTCCAAATCCACAGAACAGGGTAGATCAAATTCTTCATTCCCTGGATGTACATAGGCAGATCAAGTACTATCTAGACAGGACAAAAAACCCTTATATAATAGAGCAATTACTGGTGACATTTGCAGAAGGTAAACAGGGCAGGCTTCTCTCCAAACAAACCATTTCAAAATAGATAGTTAATTGCATTTCCACATCATAGAAATATCTGCCTGAGCATATTAAAGCCCACTCCACTAGACATGGGGTGACTACCACTGTTTTCCTCAAAGAAGTCCCTAACCAGGTCATTCTAGAGGCAGCCACATGGAACTCAGTGCATGACTTTACAAAACACTATAACCTAAGCAATTTCTCCAGGGATAGACCATTTTTTTCCATCCATTGCCACCTTGCAAAACATTATTTCCTAGGGTCATACAGATGACCTACCATTCACCTATTAGCTTGGAAGTCCTTCCAAGAATCAGTACTGCAACACTGACCATGAGAAACATAGTACAGTTGTGTCCCACTTACCATAATTGCAAATGTTCGAGTAGAATCAGTGTTGCAATACATAGTCCCAACATCCAACCCCTCCATCTGCTGACCACTTATCTACCCCTTTCTTGGTGCAAACGGTAGAGAAGTTCTCTGCAGATAGTCCTCTTAGCTCCATCATCCCCTCTCTGCCTCTTATGATTTTCCTCCTTTTTACTCAAATTCAGAAAATTGGAGAGGTTGTGCTGTCCTCACACATCAGACTGCTTGTTCACTGCTTAAAAAAACCTGAAGATGGTGCCAACAAGCACCCTTTTTATACGCTAATATCCAGACATTGGTTACTGGATGTCCACTGACTAGGGATGATGCAATGACTCTAGAAATTGAGCTGGTCACGGGCTTCTACATGGCAGGGAGATCCAAGAATCAGTACTGAGACATTGATATACTCTAACGTCTACAATTATTTTTAGTGGCTCACAACTCCACTTAATATTTCATTTCTTTTACAGTACTTACCGGTGATCTCTGCCTCCTCCTTAATGCAATGCAATACCTAATTTGAGTCTAATTGACAGTCAGAACCTCAAATAGATTTAAGTCAGTACAGTGAAGGCACAAACATTGTATTTATCAATATCAAACCTGAAATATTGCTCCTCTACAGAACTGAAAGGCACTTTGGTGGGTAGAGAACCCCCTATCACCTCCAAGACTGGGCAATGCCCACACACCCCTTTCCTAAATCTGTTAACTCCATGGTTGCACAATGTGGTCATACCCCAATTATGCAAATCTGTACTCCCGTCTGAAGCACAGTGCCATAACTCAGTGTAAATTTGAATTTCTGCTGCAGTTCCTTACAGAGCCCGGACATCATGAGAATCAAATGCAGCCAAAACTTCAAAATGGGCTCCACTGGTGTACAATACAACACCCGGACTGAAGACTTCATAGGTGAATCTTAAAACTCACTGAGTAGACTGAATGCTTTGCTAAAGGGACTCATTTTTAAATCTCATGCTAAGCACTCCAAAAAAATGACAAGATACTGCCAGGAATGCATTCATGATGGAACTTACACCAAAATGGGGAATACTAGAAATAAATATCATACATTTCACAGTACCTTTCAAGATTATAGAATGAGCTTTCCCATTAAACAATTAAACAATGTATCTTGATAGGCAGTTAGAGTCATCTGTTATATGCATTATGCAACATGGTAAGGGGCTTGCACAGGTAAATAGATAAACAACATTATGTACTTCATTTTTATATGGAGAATAAGTTGCCATCCGAGGTGTAAACCTTGGCTGTTGATGATTTTCACTGTTGAAGTGACACCCTGACCCTGTGTGCAAAATGGGAAAAGGAGTTGTGGATGGATGGATGGATGGATGGATGGATGGATGGATGGATGGATGGAATAAGCTGGAGTTTACTTTGCATACGTTGGTATTCTGACAGCACAAAGAGGAATATAGGTTATTTCCAAAGTAATGCTGTCCCTAGGAAACTACATGGGAAACATTGGTACTGCTGTACAGAATCTTGTATCCATGACATAGCTTAACCACAAATGCATGATAGAAGGCTGGGCAATTTGTATGTTAACTGTGTCGCTATTTGCATATTGAAGAAATGTCCTTGTGCTCCATTTAGCTTTTTATCTGTAGCATCAGTAATAAATGGCAATATGTATTTGGAACAACAATTGTAGAAAAGAGGTCAGACTCAACTAACAACATTCTGTTGATACAGATATTTCTGATAAGACAGCAGTCTGGCCCCATTTAAGAATGTTATTTTGTTTGTGACTCTTTTCCTTTAATTAACAGCTATTGAAAGAGAATCTGTGCTAAATGTTACAATTTACAAATCAGCTGTCTATACTGTGACAACAGAAGCACACATCTTACACAAATTAAAAAATTGTGTTTGGAAAGGCAGATCCGGTGGCAACATCTAGCATAAAGGATCTGAAAAATAAAATACTAAAATAAAAAAATATTTTGCAAGCTCATAAACTCAGTGTGGTTCTCTGTACACTATGAATAGAAAGGGCACAGTCTACTGTGCATAGTAATATGGCTGATTTCCGAATGTATTTTGACCTCATAAAAGGAAATAGCTAATACACAGCCTCTCTTTATTTTTCTTCATAAATCACTGAAATCCTGCCTTGTGTGGTCCAGAGGAAAGTGTTTGAAATATTGATATAAATGCTGAGGGTGAACCGCAGTTATTGCCTAACTATTTAGGACAATGGTTTACAGTGCTCCATGTAAAGCAGTATTACTGTGGTTTATACAGTGTCTAGAAAACATGCGGTGGGTGTAATCCCACACAAAAATGACTAGACTAAGTTTCAGTGGTTGAGCCACAGTGACTAACTTGGTGAGTAAACTGGGAGGAAACATGTGGGACTCGGACCCTCCTCATTTCTTACTAATGTGTGGTCTTACTCCATTCCATATAACATTAGAGCAGCTTCTATTAATAGCAATGTTTGTTCACACAAAGTAAAAGAAATGATGACTCCACTTTTTTTCAGACTTTTGGTGTAATGTTTGTTTAACAAACCCATTCTGGGATAAAGTGAAAGTTTTGTTTACATTGACTGAATTAGTCATAGATGGTATATGTGCTTTACTGAAGACTACCATGTGTTTTTCTTCTTTTCTTTTACTCTGGTCCCTTGGCAAGATTTGTTTGCTAGTTATGCACAAGTGTATTTAAGATGATAGGAACCCAGCTGCAGTTTCTCAGTACATATATTCTACTCAAACATTTAGCTGACTTAAGTGCTTTGTCTGGCTCTAAGGCAGTGCGCAGACAGAACATATAGGAGTTCCCAGCTTGCCCACCCTTTTTGTCTGGAGTGTTATGGCAAAGATACAGTTGTAGTAGAAAATAGGTCATACAGAAAATGGAAGACCCTCATCCTGTGCGTCAGATGGTCAGTGGTTATATTTGTCACAAGTGAAGATAGTGTGGATGTTGAAGTCAGAAGACAATATTCTGAGACAAAATGACAGACAGCATGTCCAAGTAACGCAGGATATTATTACCAATATTGTTTATGGAGTGAATGAAGTAAGGTGTGTGGGTGGGGTGGTGGGGGATAAAATGAAATGGGGTAATGAGCTGGGAAAATATGGGGAATATAGGCAGCAAGGTGTGCATGTGGGCTGTGCACTAATCGATAAGGTAAAAAGTGAAATTTTACAAGAATGTAGAAGTAAATTAATAGGATTACTCAAGCAGAACTGTATGAAAGTCTAGTGTGAATTTTTATTTAGCTTTTTTCTTTATGTTCTATCATATTCTTTTTAACTCCTCTTAATGCCTTTTTTTAACTATTTATTTAAAATTATTTTTGAAGATTCCTGATAAATATGTAGGCTTGTTTACTTTAAATGAAGTGTTTTAATAATAAAAAATATTATTTTTGATAAAAAAAATATTATTTTTGATAAATGTTATGGGTTTTTTAGCAACCACTTAAACTACCATTGACTCAGACAGCTGGGCCATCCCCGTTTAACACTAAAAGGCATGACTTGACCTGAACCCTAAAATTGCCTATGCTATACTGGATCTCTATCATATGATTGAGTTTTCGAAAACGCGAAGGTTTTGAATGGAGATCTTGGTAAAGTGCGGAAAGGGAAATTTACCCTTTTCCTCACTGTAGTGTGTTCTTGGAGTTGGTATATTTAATCTGCAGGGGGTGTGGTGGATGCAGCCCCCCACATGGGGGTGCAGGGTCGAAAACATAAAAAAGTTAGATTTTTGTGCGAGTTTTTTTGGATGTTTGAGTTTTCAGAAACTCGATCATATGGTCTCGACCATATGAACTTCAAGTTTCTCAGAACTCGATAATCTGATAGGAATCCGCTGTACTACAGTGTAGATAGAGGAACATGATTACATGCTTCTGAGGTATATTGATCTTTCTGGTACCAAAGTTGAGTATATTAATGACAGTCATTAATGAAAGTCAAACAATGAAGGAAAGTCAAAATAAAACCTAAAAACACTGGTTTCCACAGACATTTCTCAAACTTCTGACCCTAAATATAATAACAATGTTTTATTAACAATTTGAGTGTGTGCTGACTACTTAAAATGCATTGTCTTGTAATAATAGCAGTCATGTAGCTCTTGTCATGCATTTATGAAATACATTTTATAAAGAAAACCAGATTACTAACACAGAACATCTGAGTCTAGCATTTTTCTAACATGAAAGGGGATACGATTTTGCACATTGTACCTTATTCTGTTATCTTTGGCAGCCTTGTGTTTTAGAAACTGCTTTTCAATTAACATAGAGTGAGATAGCAGACACATGCAGGGCAGTGACTAAAAATACTTTCTCTAGTGGAGTTCACAGAAATCTTAGTTTCGCATATAATTTACTTCTCACATTACACTAGACCACTTGTTCCATATTGCAGACGTCTTTCAAGTCTGTCTTGTGAAAGAAGTTATTTCTCAGGCAAAAGCAATGATTAACATATCTGAAGTCTGAACCTCTGCTTATCTAAATAAATTGTTAATTATAATATACTCAGATCAGGAATGATTTGAATATCCTGCAGACGACATTGTTGAATTATTAGTTTATGGACATAGAGTACAGCTATAAAAAAATGCTAAAAGTATATATTCCCATACGTTTATTAATATGATAAAATTATTTAAAGCAAATGAAAAAAGAGTACTTGGTATTTCACTGATTTATAACGTAATATATTCATCTTTTTGTATTACTTACATAATGATAAAAAAATTAATCCATTGTTTGGCGTTCCATGGCATGCTATTTGTTTGCTTGACTCCCCACCTCCAATACAGCAGGAAATGCCCTGACATATATGGTACAACCCTTTGCACCTCCCATGCCCATTATGCTCACCAGTTACGGCCACTTTATAGGCTTTGTACATCTCAGATGCTTGTGATTAGTTAAATGCAAAAATATGTAAATAATGGTCACAGAATGTATTTCAACATGTGTTTATCAAACCCATACAATGCAACCCACTGCAACTCCAACTATACACAAACACACACACACACACACACACACACACACACACACACACACACACACACACACACACACACACACACACACACACACACAAACATACATACACTGTTGCATTAAGTTAAGTAAAAGATATACCCTGCTCTACAGACTGACTGTCTTGTACTGACATTTCAAGACAGATACAAAGTAGTACTTAATAAAAAAAGTTAAACTAAAAATTAAAAAAAAAATCTCCCACACTTGCACCACGAGAGACCATATAAAGAATTAACTCAGGTTGCCTCAGATGAGGCAGCCTAAGCCAATAAGAAACTTTGTGTGCTGATTTATGTAGCAGTCAAAAACCATCTCTATTGTCTCATGATTTCTGTAATCTCAGAATGGCAGGAAGACCTAGAATAAACCATAACTGCCTTTTCCTTATGACTTGTACCTAAAAGCTAGTCCGGCTGAGTCAGCTTGATTGTTCTTTTCATTATAGAAGTCTGAACTCCATGCATGAACTGTGAATCTGCGGCATTCTAAATCCCTTAGTGGGAAAGCTGCCTATTGTTATGGTAGAAATAAGTAAACATAAATAATAAATGTAAACAAAAGCAATTTTGTCTTATTTTTATTTGGGAGGGCTGTGACTCAGTAGTTTAGATACATTATCCACCCCAGTGTACCTCTATGACTGTTGTAACTAGCAAGTTATTGTTTCTGTAATAAACTAATGTCTGTGCTTGAAGGTTAAGGACTACTCAGGACGTTTTAGTAATTTTTATATAAAGGGGTATAGCCCTATCATATTACACACACACACACACACACACACACACACACACACACACACACACACACACACACACACACACACACACACACACACAAGGTGAACACAAAAATAGAGTGGTGCCTCCCTCACTGTATAGAAATTAAGTCTACACAAAGGCCCTTGTTAACTCTCAGACATTAATGGTCAAAACGAATCATTCTGATAGATGCACAATAAAATTGCCTCTGGCAAAATACATGTTTAACTTATCATATTCACATATTAAATCGAATGCTATTATACCTCTAGATGCAAGACTGTAATGCCCACAGCTCTAAAAACTCATCCTACTTGCATGGCAGGCATGCAGATCTCGCATAGACATGTTCATAATTTTATTTGCTTTCAGTAATGTTTAAGAAAGTAATACATTTCAATAGGGTGCATACCAAAGAAGGGATTATAATCAATAAATGTGTGAGTATCTGCGACTTGAAGAATATTTTTATCGGTCTGAATGCATTAATAAAGACTTGTGGATCACTGTGGATTCACAAGTGCATAATCTAAAAAGCTTTTCTGATTGTAAGGGGTAATTTGTCTCACAGGATGTCCTCATCAAGGCAAATTTCTAACTGTTTCTTCAATGGTAGTATTCTATTTCTTGTCTGGGTATTTGGTCTTATATGTATTTGCTCTGCAACATTTTTGTTTTATAAACATGTATACTTGTATGTATGTATATATTGTATAAATATATATATACATATATATATATATATATATATATATATATATATATATGTAGAGAGAGAGAGAGAGAGGGATAGTTCCCCTTTATAATCTTGAAATAATGAAACCTCGAATTTCAGTATTTCGAGACCATAAAGGAGAATTTTTAAAACAGCAAAAGTACATAATCACGAATTTGAATATCTCAAATTCACGGTTATGGCTTTACACTACGTTACTTATGGTGTTTTGTGTGGATGGTGTCCGGTGTAGTGTGTGGATTTACATGCGATTTAAGGTAAGTGAGTGTTTTGTAAGGGTTTTGGGTGGGAGTTTGAATGTATGTGAATGTATTTGTAAGTTGTACATGTGGATTAGGGTAGGCAGGTGAAAGTATGAGTGTGCAAGTGTTGGATGTGTTGGTGTTTGTATATAAGTGATGTGTGTGTGTGTGTG
>NC_056735.1:617730118-617742618 GCF_019279795.1 Protopterus annectens | reverse complement strand
CACTAAGTGCTTTACCTCCCAGGAGTCAGTTAATGGGGTGTCACGTCTTGATTCCCAGCAGGCTTGGCAGCAGTTGCCTGGAGCTCGGAAGAAAAAGAACACAAGAAATATGTTATCTCAGCAAGTGAAGCTGGTTTCTGACTTAATTTCTCACATTTATACTGCTTAATCATGGATCTGAATACTCCATATTCTGTGCCATGATTGATCTGAAGTAAAACAAAGAATGCTATTTTAATTCTGCCTTTCAAGCCCTGTACACTTGTGTGAGAAGAGGCAACTCCTACAACTAAAGTTCATAAAGCTTCCAAACTTTGCTTAATGAAATTACTGTTATATTGCCAGCAACTTCCTCCATGTAGATTTTGATGGGTAATATTACACTGACCATAATGATAAAATGACAGTGTGTATTATGTTCATGTTAAAAAAAAACATATATTAGCCTTTTTAAATGCATCTGCCTTAATCAAAGAGCAAATAATACATCTAGGATTTGGTATACTTGGTTCCCAAAATGTATGCTTGAATAATCTGGAGGGACGTTAGCTGAAAATCTCTTTCATGAACTTTGCAGTCCTGTCTCAAATTTTATCAAAACAGTGTACACAGAATTTGCATGCTTGACTGGAGACGGCCCATTATTTTCAATAATGTCTGACTTTGTTGGCAGTAAGGAGGTGAAGGATACTATGAGAATATAATAACGTGATTCTGCCTTTAGAGTGATCTTCTGGTCTTGAAATAATGTACAACAGTACAATATAAAAGAAAAAAAATGTTTTTGAGAAATGCTACTGAACCTGGCAATGCAATGTATTTAAAAGTGTAATGGTTTAATGCAATTTGTTTTACCGTGTTTTCTTTGAATCATTTTATTTTGTAGGAGCACCTATTGTGAAAGTTGTTGTGAAACCAGAAAACCTCTCAGCATCCTTCAGTGTTCAGGAAAGAAATATTACAGGACACTTTTTTTGGAAGGTCTCAAAGACAAATCTACTACAGCCAATAACAGGTTTCCAGGTAACTTGGGCTGAAGTTACTACTGAAAGCCGACAGAATAGTTTGCCAAACAGTATTATTTCACAGTCCCAGATATTACCACCGGTAGGTAATATATTGTATGAATCTTCTTTGTATTGTTTTGTATCATGCTGTCAGTAATAATAAAGAAGTATTTTGTTAAAATATAATATAGTATAACTACATTTCATTTAGGCAGAGGGTTTGGCAAATATTGCATTTCATGTCTTGTTATACTGGTTTAATATAACTAATGCTGTTTTCTATGACAGAATGCCATGAGTACTGCCTAGATCAGTATGTATACTACAGTGTTTGGTGTAATTTTGAAAAGTGAGCTCAACAGCAAAATATAAAACAGCTGTGTCCACATCAAGACTTCACACTGCTTTTTGCTACCTATAATATCAGGCATTACATGGCAGAATTTCACTTCCGCTCTGTCCTCTACTCTTTGCATTAATCAAACATTATTAGTTAAGTAAATAATCACAGTTTTGTCTGGTGAGGGACTCAGCCCTCCACTGAGGAGTGCATCTGATGTAGTAGCTGGTTTGCTTTGCATTTGGCAGTGGAATTATGCAAAGTGTTAGTAGATGAGGCTAGGGCATTACTTAGAAAGAGGGAAGGCTGGTGGCTGTCTACTGTTCTGGGCTAGGTCTTTGGTAAATGTCAAGGCTGGCGGCTGTATATATTATACTGGGCTGGGGCTTTAGAAAGATGGAAGGCTGGTCTGTACTGTACTGGGCTATGATCTGTAAGTTCCAGTATTTTCTTGATGATTGCAGTGGAATTCACTGTATCCTCTCATTCCTGATCATTTTGTGAAGACATTAGAAAATGTGCAGTCAAGGGGGAAGTGGTTTATCTTTCAGACCAATTAATTCATGTCATAATTTGTTCTTCTTATATTAAGCAGAAAGCTAATGTTGATTTTTGATACTTTGCCCTTTCTGTCTTCCAGTTATCAGCCTTCTCTTGGCCAGTTTACCTAATATTTCATTGGGATGAGTACTGACTGGCAGGGGCCAAGATAAAATGGGTATCAGGTGTGATTTATGTTTATTCTGGCCCCATATTCTCTCACATGATTGGCTATACAAGACAGGGGGTATGCAATGGGCTGTCTGCATTGCATGTTTCCAGGAAGTAGTCCCTTCCACCAACATTAAATCATGGGAAGTAGTTTTCCTGGTTTCCAAAAGAGAAATTACACCTTCCAATCTGAACCCCATGCATGCACAGTGTTCCCACGATGTTCATCGTGTTTCACTGTTGCAGTCATCACTGTAGGGTTCTTCCTGCCAACAGGCAGCCCTCAGTCGGCCAGAATCCCAAAGTCTGGGTCCGGCATCGGCTGTGTACTCACCCTCCCTGATGTCAGAGCGCCAAGGGTACAAAGCTCCCAGCTGATGCCATGTTCTCCAGTCTTTCTTGCTGCGCGGTGGAAGCAGTTCGCAAGTGCCGGTCGGCTGTCTCCTGTTATTTTTGGTGCTTCATGCTGAAGACATTCTTCTTTTCAAAGCTAAGTACCCCGTTGGGGAAACTTTTTTCTTGCTCCAGACCGATGTCAGAAAAAGTTAATAATTGTATTTCATGTGGGAAGCAAATACCGCATAAGGATTTTCACTCTTACTGTATTCCTTGTCTAGGCCCTGACCACGACATAGCTAGTTGTCAGTTTTGTGCTAGATTTAATCAACGTACTATTAAACGGAGATACGATTTTGCCTTTCATTACTTTGGGAGGCGATTTAATTATAACATGTCGTCAGACACATTTCCAACTACCGGAGTTCATAAAAGGTGCAAGGATAAAAGTAGGCCTCCGAGGTCCAAATCAGACGACAGTTTACAATCAGAGCCAGCTGCTGGTTCGGCCGTCGTCAGTGAGGTGCTTTCGCAGCCCCTGTCATCGGCCATTACAGAACCGCTTGCCGAAATGGACTCCCACGAGGAGCCAACTAGACCTTCGAATACTCCAGGTGCAGGACCTTCGGATAATGCTCCCTCGGATGGGTCCGGAGCCACTGTGCAGGTACCGGCTTCTGAGGGGGTTTTCAGGCCTACGCAGCTTCAGGTAAAGGCAAAGGCAAAGTCAAAGGCAAGGACTACTTCTAAAACAAAGACTCTAGCCCAGGCCTCCTCTGATCCGGGACCTAAATCTCAAAAACAATTCCTGCCAGGGAAACAAAACACTCTGGCAGACAGCCTGAGCAGGAACCTGTCAGACCCACACGAGTGGATGCTAGACGCCCAAATATTCAAGGTGATTACAGAAGCCTGGGGCTGCCCGGACATAGATCTATTTGCATCTCCCTACAACTACCAGTTACAGACTTTTTGCACAAGGACATATCACAAGCTAGCATGGAAAGTGGATGCTCTCTCATTCAGTTGGAGGAACCTCTCGGGGTATGCCTTTCCACCACAACCTCTTCTAACAAGGGTATTATTAAAAATAAAACAGGACAAACCAAAGCTGATCTTACTAGCCCCGAACTGGCCTCGACAATTTTGGTACTCAACACTGATAAATCTATCCCAGGAACCTCCTTGGATTCTACCTCAGATTCCAAATCTTTTGTCTCAACACCACGGCCAGGTCCTGCACTCTCATATCAAAACTCTCAGCCTGGCAGCCTGGCGTATTCAGGGCCTATGATTAATCCTACACTTTCCAAACAGGTCATGGATGTTATCTTAGAAGCCAGAAGGCCTAGCACTATGAAATGGAAGAGATTTTGCACCTGGATGCACTCTCAGGAATCAGATCCTCACATTCCAAAAATTCCATTGATTCTACATTACCTAACAGATATGTTGCATAAGGGTTTATCTTTTTCCTCCATAAAAATACATGCCTCAGCTATCTCTGCACATTATAATGCAGACCCTCCAATTTTTTCACATCCACTTCTGAAACAATATCTCAGAGGAGCAAAGAATTTAAGGCCCCCTAGGACACCACCCATTCCTGCCTGGGACCTCAATTATGTCCTGGAAAAACTTACTCTGCCTCCTTTTAAGCCTATTTCCACATCTGATATAAAGTATTTATCATGGAAGACTGTTATCCTACTGGCTTTAACTTCAGCCAGGAGAGTCTCGGAGTTACAAGCGCTCATGGCTGTGGAACCTTACATTATTTTTCATCAAGACAGGGTTTCTTTGAGGACTAACCCTACTTTCATGCTTAAAGTGGTTTCTAAAGTGGCTTTAAACCAAACTATTCACCTGTCAACCGTTTTCCCTAATCCACAAAATAAGGGGGAGAGGATCTTGCATTCTTTGGATGTGCACAGGCAGCTTCGCTTTTACCTGGACAGAACCAAGGATATCAGGAAAACAGAACAACTGTTTGTTTCTTATGCAGCAAATTCCCAAGGCAAAGCTATTTCAAAACAGACCATTTCTAAATGGATTGCTCATGGAATCAGATTTTGTTACTCTCATCATGGAAAGCAAATCCCAGGAAAAGTTAGGACTCACTCTACCACAGCTGCTGCTACTTCAGCTGTCTTTCTCAGGGGAGTACCTACCAAAGATATTTTGGAAGCTGCAACTTGGAGTTCAGTGCATACTTTATCTAAGCACTATAATCTCCCTCTTTATTCTAAGTCTAGGGCAGGCTTTGCTTCTGCAGTCTTGCAAGGCCTTCTAGCCCCCCCCTTCTACTCAATAACCACCACCCTTTATCTCAGCTTTGGGATTCAACCCTACAGTGATGACTGCAAAAGTGAAACACAATGAACATAGTACAGTTGTGTACACTTACCATAAATGTAGATGTTCAAGTGTCTTCACTGTTGCAGTCTGTGTTACCCACCCTCCTATCCCCTCTTATACTTTTATTGGTACGATTTCCTACTTCACCCTTCTTCTGAGGTATATTTGCTACAGGTTATGGGGTTTGTTGTATGTTACATTTTTGTTTTACTTTTAGCCTTCACTTTTGGGTACCTGACATCTGGGGCAAGAAAAACTGGAGAACATGGCATCGTCTGGGAGCTTTGTACCCCTGGCGCTTTGACATCAGGGAGGGTGAGTACACAGCCGATGCCGGACCCAGACTTTGGGATTCTGGCCAACCGAGGGCTGCCTGACGGCAGGAAGAACCCTACAGTGATGACTGCAACAGTGAAGACACTCGAACATCTACATTTATGGTAAGTGTACACAACTGTACTTTCCCCTCTCCAGAGGAAACAAGTGGGCCGAGCCTCTTCACTTCTCTTCCTCCCTCCCTGCCTGGATCCTCCAATCCTGTGACTGTGAATTAAACTCTGATGGCCTTGATTGCAGATAGGGGCTTATTCCTCTGGGAAATGCAGCTAGGTTATTTTAAATGCTAAGAGAACATTCTCTGAACAGTCTCATGGTTGCTGATACTTGTCTGTGTAGCATTACTAGTGACTTTTTTCATTTTGAGCCATTTTGCCTGCTTAGTGGAACCTAATCACATTCCCTTTCTGAGTGACACAATTTATTGCACATGTTCTGTGCTTCTGTCCATGACTCATGTCTGGTTCTTTTTTTGTTTCTGTTTACCTTCATTGTAAGTGTGAGGTTACTAATTTATTTAATTATTGGAATTATTGGCCAGTCTACAATCTTCATTCTGCTGTCTGAGCAGTTTGCTTCTCTTGAGATAATTTAATTGAGTAATATGCATCCTGTTGGGGCTGGAAACAGGTGTTTTGAGCATTTTGTAGCATTTAGTGGAAGTCTTGGTCTTTATAATAAGTGTTAGTGATTTTCAGAGTTTAGGAACCAAGTATGGATTTTATTGTTGGGACTCTTTTGAGGTATTAGACTGTAGCATGATCAGTTTATACACATTTTTTTGCCTGGACTTACCATCATTTAGTTTTATACTGCTTATGCTACGCTGCAACAGCTACACACATAGGCCTTTATTTTCCAGGTTAGTTTATTGAAAAAGCTTCTGCCTGTTTAAGACATTAATATTTAGCCACACTGTTGATTATTTGAGTGCTGCTTTGCTGTATGTTTTACAGTTATTGTATTTTTTCAGGGCAGCACTTTTGTTTTACTGCTGTTAACTTTATTAGCATTTTACTTACATGTTATGCTTTTTTTTTCTCTTTTACGACTGTTATACTTGCTGAGCTGTTGGGTTTCAGAATTGTGAGAATGCCTGCTGGGTTGGCAGTGTAAGTCTCTTATTCTAGAGGCAGTGTATTGGCTCTTCTCTTATTTTTGTTAACCTGCTGGACTAGCAGTGTAAGTCTCTTGTTCTAGAGGCCATGTATTGGGTCTTCTCTTATTTTTGTTACTTGCCTTTTGAACACAGAGTATCCCTTAAGTGTAGGAGGACTGGGGTGGAAAGGACTTATGAGGCTGATGCTGTGAAGAGGTTGCATCTCAGTTGCTCTGTTGGTTACTGCGTGGAGTGGGGTTACTTAGCACCACCAGGGGATGAAATGACATAAAGATTGTGGTCCGCCTTGCCCTGTGTTAGTACCTTGAAACTGGTTTTACATTTATGAATGAAGATCAGAACCTGACCCCCCCACATAAGTTGTCTGAGCTTGTGTTATGTAATAGTAGCCAACAAAGAATAAGTCAAATAACATATCCAACTTCATCCACATGGTCAACCTTGCATTCCATATAGAGACTTAGCTATCTGAAAACTCATGTCTGTGCCAGGGCTTGTGTATTTTACTAGTTTGTCAAGTGATGTGCATCCCCAGGTGTAGACTCTCAGGTGTTGGGATGTCTATATGTCTTTTAGTTGGCCTGGAAGTGATCACAATTGTGGCTGGAGAATGTAATTTGTCCTCAGGGTAGAAGTGATTTGCTGATTACTCATTGTATGTAATCCACAAGGTTACTACAGAGCTTTTCTGCAAGAATTCTCAGAGTTCCTCATAGGATTGTAGGATTATAGGATCATAGGAAGTTACTAGGCTAATGGCCCTTGGGCCTTACAAGCCTAGCCAAGTTCTACCCTTATTTCCATGATCAGCACTTATTGCCCCTGTCCAAGAGGGACACAGGGTGAATTTACAGTTACCCATCCAATCGTCCAGGTTGCGTTTGAAGAGAGCCAATGAGTCACTCTGACATGAAGTGGGAGTCTGTTCCAAAGGTGTGGCTCTGGGAGAAAAGTCTGTCCCTCCAGCAGGTTCTATTAATGTCACATACCAAGTTAAGGTCTTTAGAGCAAGTAACCCATGTACCATTCGACTTACAGATATGCAGCATTTCCAATAAAGCAGGGTCAGAGATTGCCTTGTATGCAAGGCAGATATCACCTCTGAGTAGTCTGTATGAAACAGAATAAACTGACAGTGATTTCAGATGATCTACATAGGACAGATGCTGAAGACCTTGAATCTTCTTGTGAGGAACCTTTGTGGTCTCTCCAATTACTGCATGTGCTTGGAAAGGTACATACCAAAAGGGGCGTTGTACTCAATTACTGGCCTGATGAGGAAAGAGTACAGGGAGGTAATAACTTTTTTTTTTTCTGGAGACAATGCTCTTATTTATGAGATGAGCAATATAAAATGCCCTTCTTACCACTGTGGAGACATGGTGATCAAAGGTAAGGTTGCTATCAACCTGTGTGTCCAGGTCCGTCACCACTGAGTGTATACTTAGGGTGTTGCTATTCATGTGATAGTTAACAGGAACATTGCTGTTACTGAAAGGGATGATAATACATTTTTTTGCATTGAGTTAAGGCCCTGATTTTGGCACCAATCATTTGTTTGTGTAAGACCGTCTTGTAGGATGTTGACATCATTAGGAGATTCTATGACCTCTCCCAGTTTGCAGTCATCAACAAACTTTGTCAGCCACAGACCTTTAGTTTATGCTTGTACTTCTGAGAAATAGATTCCAAACAGCAGAGGTCCCAGGACTGATCCCTGTGGAACACCACTGGTTACAGGTCTGCTGTTGGTGATGGATTCCCCTATTTTGACTATATGGGGTCTATCAATGAGTCAGTTAGCTAACCATATAATGATATAAGGGTTGACACCTAGCTGGGTGAGTTTGTCAGTGATGCCTGAGTCGGGAATAGTGTCAAAAGCAATATCTAAGTCTAGGTAGGCTGTATGCACAGATTTCCCTTTGTCCAGGGCCTTGGTGACTGTCTTGAAGAAGTCCACTAGATTTAACAGGCATGATTTGCCTTTGACAAATCCAAACTGAGTAGGGTCAAGTGTTTGGAGATTACCTATATCTTTGTTGATAAGGTCCATGATGATTCGCTCCATGGCCTTGCAGATAATGCTAGTCAGGCTAATAGGTCTGTAGTTCCCAGGGTCAGTGGAAGCACCACCTTTGTGCAAAGGAATAATAGTGGCCATTTTCCTTTCAGCTGGTATGAAGCCAGTGCTTAGACTATGATTGAAAAGAGTAACCAATGGTGTAGCTAATTCTTGTTGGAGCCCATGTAGAACACAGTCTGGGATGTTATCAGGCTCCATAGATGCTGTAATTTTGGCCTTAGAGAGAACATTTGCGATCTGCTCTTTAGAGATGCAAGGTAGGAGACAGGTGGCAGGGATGTCATGGGGTATGTGTGGTGGGGACAGGGGAGTGAAGTTTTCACAGAACCTGTCGGCTAACAGGTTAGCTATGTCCATCGGCTCCATATATGTGGTATCATTAACTACCAGTTCAACACAAATCTGGGCCTTTCCTTTTAGGTTATGGCTGTAACTAATGAATGCCTTATGGTTGTCCTTAGTTGATGAAGCTAATTTGGATTCATAGTTTACTTTGGAAACTTCACAAGAAGTCTTATTTGCATGTTTAAGCTGAGGAAGGAGTGTTCCCAGTTTAGGGATCACTCCCTCTTACTCTTAGACAGCAATTTTTTCCTCTTATTGTAAAGCCTGTTAATGGCAGTTGTCCACTAGGCAGGTTTGCTCTTCCTTGAGGAGCTTGTTTTGGTCCTATCATGTACAGCTGAGTCAATGCAGATATACAGGTGTTTGTATAATGCATTGGTGTAGAACTTGGCATAGTTGCCAGTTACATGTGAGGGGGGAGTTTAGTTTAGTTTTTTTAGTTTAGTTGCTACTGGGGAGGTGGGTGTCAGGTGATGGTTACTTCAAATGAGACTCATGTTTGGTCAGATCTCGACAGGGAAGACCTCACAGTAGGGGGCGGGGCTGCAGTGGTCCCACATATTTGTAAACACCAGATCCAGGATGTTGGCACCCCTTGTGAGGGTGTCAACCAGCTGGTCCAGGGCATTTGAGTTAATGAAGTCAAGGAACCTTTGGACAAGTGAGTTTGAGCATGAGTAATTTACTCAGTCAATGGATGGGTAGTTAAAGTGGCCCAAAACCATGGTGTTTGGATGTATCTTGATAGACTCATGTAGATCCAAATAGGCAGATGTCATAAGTGAGTAGTCCTATGGGATTTAATTGATAACCATAAACAAATAAAAAAAAATGGGCCACAGCAGTGGTAAAATCAATGCAGTACTTTAATGGACAAACTCCACACCAAGCTCTTTGTTTAAGTATGGGAGCCATAGATCATCATCATCATCATTAAAACCTGGCTCATGCTTTGCATTTAGCCTAAATTGCCATTTAATTACTCTGATTGCAACCTCTAAATCTACATCACCCTCTCTATCCTTATGAAACTTAAACAGAGAGTGTTGATGCTTTAGAGAAATGTGTAGTTTGGTGTTAATTTTATGTATATTCTTTGTTTATTTTTATTTTTTCATCGTAGGTTTGCAGCCTGCAGTTTATACACATGCAGTTTTTTGTTTTTTTTGTTGGGTTTATATTTATTAAATGATACACTGTTACATATGTCTCACACAAAAAAAGTTTTTAACATTGTTTGATTGGGAATTAATTAATGTTTCAGACAGGAAATTGTTCATTGATTAATTAGTTATTATAAAAGGAATAAGTTTTTCATTGTACTTTTGACTCTGAAGAAGCCCTATTAGAATTGGGTGAAAGCACTTAGTCAATTTTAACTCTTGGTGTGAAGTTTGTCCATTAAAGTACTACGTTGATTTTACCACTGGTGTGGTCCATTTTTTTATTTTTTGTTTATTTTTTATGGTTATCAGTTTAAGTTAAGGCTTTGGCCTAGTTTTAATGGCTATGGGATTGTATTGCTTGGTTTGGTGACAAGACCTCTGAGTTCACTATGAAACTCTTAGTTTTAATAAACAGCTTCAGGTTCACTTGGGCAGTTTCCTCTGTTGTCTCTGTGTTTGGGCATTCTTTGTACTTGATTCTTCAGTTAAGTCTAAAAATCAGGGATTTGATGGTGCAACCCATCTCTTGGTCTGACCAGTACCTGTACTTTTATCATGAGCTATGATCAGTAAGGAGGTTAGAGTTGAAGTTCAAGTTTTGACAAGTTGAGATGTGGCTTTTTGAGGACAAACTTTTTCTGAACAAACATTATGCTTCATGACAGGCAGATATAATTTGAAAAAGGGCCAATTTGTATGTCCAGAAGGACTTCTGTTGCTCTGAATTGTCCTGCTGCACTTTCAGGTTGCTAACAGATTATGCAACCCAGCTTGTGACTGTATGGAAATTTTGTAATTGTTTGGGGACATGATTGTCTCAATAAGGTACTCCTTTCTGGGAAGCAACCACATGCAACCTCATTTATCATAGATGTGTAACTTTACATTTGCTGGGTGAAGTTTGAGTATGCCAGCTGATAACCTCATGGTCACTGTTTCAGGTAAATATCTGCCCAAATGACTGCACTCTGGATTTCTGACCTAACAAGACTAAATTAGTACTTGCACTGATTTTCCAGGACCAGTTATTCTCAGCATTGTTTGATCCTCCTCACTGAGAATCAAAAATGTTTCCAGCCTTATTAATGATCAAGAAACCATTTTTGATGTGAACTTGATGGAGAATTATCATCCTGTATTTAAAATTCTCTTTATTGGAAAATTTATTAAAAATGTGATCAATACATAGCTGTATTACTATGCGATGTCACATGATATGTTAGATTTATTCTAGGCACAATACACAGATGACACTCATCTGAGTTGTCAAGGAACTCCTACAATCTCAAAGAAAGTATTTGATCTGGGTTCTCCGTGATGTCACAGTGGTCTTTAAAATGGTGGATCATGTGATCCTGATTCAGGATGTAAGGGTACATTGAGGTTTAACTGGTACAGTTCTGGCTTGTTCTTGTTTTATCTTTAAGGCTGTGCTCAGCATGTGGAGTCCAGGTTAACTTCCTTAGACCCCCAACCAGATGGATTGTGGCATACTCCATGAAATAATTATGGCTCCCTTCTTATTCACAGTGCACATGATGTCACTAGGATAGGCTACTGTAAACAGGGATATTTTGTGTCAGTCCTTTACTAATGATATTCAGTTTTATATCTTCTTTTTCCTGGAGAGTATACCTGAATTTCTCACCACTGGAAGATTGCTTGGATTATATCTATGTATGGTTAATACTTTGTCAACTGAAACTCAACCCATCTAAGACAACAATGCTGGTTCATAAAATCATACATCAATCAAATGTTCTTTCAGCTCTCCTTTTAACAGAATTTAGGTGTGGGTAGAAAAAGTGCAAGTACTAACTCTAGGCAACTAAGTCTTCACATATCAAACTTCATGTTGTAAAAATGATCTGGTTGGTAGTAATGCAGATAGTTAAAAAAATAAAATGTTAATATTTGAGATTATTTGCAAAAAATGGGTAACTCTTTTACATTTTCTGAAGTTCTCCAAGTTTAAATGCAAATAAATTAAAAAAAGATTATTTTTCAAGTCGTGTGTGTTTGGTATTATAAGGTTTACCTGTATCTTACGTACTTTGGTCATGAAGACAAATGAGTGACCAAAGAAAGCCTGCTGAGGGAAAATCACATTAATTACAAACATATTTTTCTATTATTATTATTATTATTACTATTATTATTATTTTATTTTGTTAAAGAGCAAAGATTAGCTCCTCTCTTTTTTTGTTTTTTTTTCATTAAAAACTAGCCCACATTTATAGTTTGTGTAGTAATTGTTATTGCATAGTGATAGAGGTTTTCTTTTTTTATTTTAATGATTTAATTTGTCCTGTATTGTAGGTAAGTCTCATTTTACATTTTTTTTCGTTTGAAAGTGTATTTATAGACTTTTAATATTACGTTAGTCTGTAGTTTCTCCAGCGTGTTAAAGTAATGTGACAATTTTTCATGGAAGTCTATCTCAGTGTTATGTAAGTGTGCTTTCCGTAAAGTAATGCTAGTAATTCATGTATAGATTTATTTTAATGCCATTATTAAAAAAAACTGTCATGTTTTCCTGAAATAATGTAACTGCATAAAGAAGTTCCATTTCCCATTCAATTTATTTTTGTGTGATTTATACTTGTGTTTAGGAAATGATAAAGGCTGTACAATGCATACATATGATTTTGTACATAAATATTTCTAAATTTTTATTGTATTTTAGCAGGTTTTG
>NC_056735.1:617677618-617725118 GCF_019279795.1 Protopterus annectens | reverse complement strand
TTTCTAAATACCTGGCTGCCCAAGACATTGAATCAGCCTGAAGCTTTCCTTTGGATTTGAGAGGGCACACAGATCACTTTCCAATACATCAATAAAGAAAAATCAAGATGCACCAGGGTCAGTGGCAGATTCTTTTCCAACCAAGGTAAAGATCTTGTTTTAAAAACAGCATGGACTAATTAACTGGTTAAAATAAAAGAAAACATTATAAGATTTGACAATGATTATTTAGCTGCAGTTAAAGGAAATCATGTGTACCTCTATAAAAGACTTAAAGAAAAACATATTAAAGCACCAGTTTTGTTTCCAGCAAAAATAAAAAATTATCTTACAGAAGGACGGAGTACTTTTGATACTTTGAAAGACACTTTGGAGTTTATACAGATGAATAAAATTCTAGAAAAAAAAAATGAATTGGAATAGAATTTATGTACATCTCTCAAAAATGTAATGCAACAAAGGTCAGTTAAAGGCAAAACAATAAAAGACTGAAAGATAAATGAAAAATTACTTCATTCTCATTGTAATATTGGTTCTGTAACACAAAGAAGTGTATGAATAGTAAGGATCAGATAATAATAACAATGTTTATAAGGTAAATAATTTTTATTCCTTATTCCGAGATGGCGCAGTGGTTCAGCGGTAGTGTTGTCAACTCACAGTAAGAGGTTCTCCAGTTCAATTATCAGCTGCAGTGCCTTCTGTGTGGAGTCTGCATGTTCTCCCTGTGTTCGTGTGGGTTTTCTCCGGGTACTCCAGTTTCCTCCCATGTTACAAAGACATGCATCTGGACTGTTTCTCCCTGGGCTGCCGCTGAAAACTGTCTTCATTCCAAGTCGGACTTTCCCAGTGAACAAATGTTAAATAAATTTCAAATGTACTTCTTATAAGTTACATATACAACTGAAGCTAATTAATTCCTAATAGAGCTTAATCAGTCATACCAAATCTATAATTTAATGTAAAGTATTAGTATGAGAAAACTTAGGTAAAGAAACAAACATTTTAAGTTCTTAGTATGGTTTTGTGCTTTGTTTTGAAATGGGTCTACTTTAATTAAACGAAAGTGGAATCCATTGGATACGAATCCGTCGACACATAAACAGCAAAACGTGATAATGTCGAACACGCAAAACTGCAAAATTTAAACATCGAAACCGTAATAGTCGGCCAACCCCACAGCCCGTAATATACTACCTACGCAAACACAACAACAAAAAACACATACATACACTAACCAAAACCCTACTACTAACCCTAAATTAAAGCACCAAAACCCCACTTGTAACCCTACACTAAACTCCACATACACAACAATCTATGCACTACCCTTAACCCCCCCCCCACCCTAAGGTCCGTAACTACCGCACACTTACCCTACAGAACTATACCCACACAAAGTAAATATTCCACACACATACACTTAACAAAACCCTACACTAAACCTTATATACATTACCTATTTATGCACTTACCTTAACCCGCACCCTAACCCTAAGGTCCGTAACTATCGCACACTTACCTTAAAGAGCTATACCGCAGATGGGCCAACTATGACAATTAGACATTTCCGATTTTGCTATTTAGTGCATTCTAAATTTCCGCGTTTCGCTGTTTACATGTCGACGGATTCGTATTTGACAGAGTCTGCTTTCATTTAATTAAAGTAGACCCTTTTGAAACATAGTAATTGGAATTTAAAATGACAGCAAAAAATATATATATGTTAACTTGCATTCTAATTCACATAAGTGGTTGTTTTAACTACACAAAAAAGTATTGGAATGTTATTAAACAATTACCATGTCATTAACACATTTACTGGCAACCTTTTAACACAATTTTTATTATTAGGTCTCCTTTAAAGATGGATAGAGAGCGTAATATAAAATAACACATGAAAACCAGAGAAAACATCTACATATGAAGTGTTGCAGTCATTGTTTTATCTGTAATTATACTTAGTTACTGTTTTCTTACAATACTTAGTAGTAATTAGCTGCTTAAAGTAACTTGCTAAACCTTTATTTTATAATGAAAGTTAAAAATGAATGCTCAGAACTGTCATGAGTTTATCTGTACTTGCAGAGTTTCTGAAAAGATTTTATCTGTATTTGTAGAAGTATTTGAAAGTTTCAAGAGTTTCATAGAGTTTTTTTTTATTAGATGGCTTTGGAGAGTTAACATTTAAGAATTAAATGTTTAAATTCACTCGCAATTTTTTATGCATGTAAATGAAGCTAAATAAACTATTTTCATACTTTTAACATAATTTAACTTTAAAAAAGCTATTTAGTGGTGAGAGCACTTTTGTGGGGCTTTATAAACTTTAAAAGGTTCTATAAGATGTTTTTCTTACCTTCTTCTTCCTTAAACTGAAAACTGATCTTAGAACTGACTCTCTGAACAGGAAGTGATGTATTAGAATGTTAAAACAGGAATGTGCTTTAAGTATTAACACTAGGGTTGCCACTAGGGTTGCCACCTTTTCAAATGCCCAAAGTGGGACATTTTTGATACAAACGTCAGATTTTGCGAGCCAAAACCTACCCACGGCCAGTACAAATGACAGAACTTCACTTTTGTGCCTAAATAAAAGCTTATTCTTGTAGCATTTTAGTTGCTTATTCTGTTTCTTATAACATTTAGGTGTTTCAGATACAGAATAACTGTTGTATGCAACTGTTACATAAAATTTTTACAATTTTTTTGCAGGACACAACTGCCCAAAGAGGGACTGTCCCTCACAAAGTGGGACAGGTGGTAACCCTAGTTGCCACACCTCTGTTTTATTTCCAGACTATCCAGTAATCAAACTGATTCTCCAGTAGTCCGGAAAACACTGTGCAAACTCCGGTATTCGGTTTCAAAAAGGAAACAGACTATCGGAGTTTGTAAATTGGCTGATTTAGTATGCTTTTTTTTACAAAAAAGCATAGTAAATCAGCCAAAAGCAGGCAGCAGAAATGGAAAAAGAGGGCATTCCTTGCAGAGTGATGTCATTGTGATGTCAAATAATGGGCGGGATGTGGGTGGGAGAGGGGTGGAATGGGTGGGGTTACTGGTGATGAGAGAGGTGTGGCTTTACTCTAGTTTTAGCCACGATGAAAGGTGGCAACCCTAATTAACACTGATAAATTAACTTAAAAGCATTCATATCTAGGAATTAAAAAACATTGTATTAAAGCATGCATAAGGAATACATGTAATTTATATAATATAATACATTAAAGGTAAAACATGAACTTTAAAACTAATAATAATTTGTTTATAGTTTTGATTGATTGTTATATATTAATAGATTGCTTGTTATATAATAACAGTTTGACCACACAGCAGTTTATAATAAGACACTTTTAGTAGGACACAAATGATTATATTTTGTGATATTTGATTTAAAAATCACAGATAGATTTTATTAAAAAATATTTGAGGTTAGTTCAATTCCCTCTGATATAATGCATAAACAAGATAGTGGATTGTTTGCAAGAAATTAAAGTATTTAATAAAAGAAGGAACTAGAATAATGATTTCCTTATATATAAGGGATGGTATATCTGTTCTTTCAAACAGCATAGTACATATGGATTATAACTGAAGTACGGTGTTCATGTAAATAATAAATGATAAAAGATAGATAGTATAAGCAGGAACAGAAGGAGATAGGGCCAAATAGACACGTATATAGCTAGTATATTGTTGTATAAATAATTTTATACACTGTAAATAAAATAAATAATAATATGTAAATTATTGACCTATATAATGATAAATGTGAAATTAACATCTGATAACCTACTTATTGTAGTCTGAGGACCAAGAAGAGGTTATAAGAGAAGATGGGACAGTGATGACTAATCTGGTTTATTTAAAGTGAAATGGGACATAAGTAGCCTTTTCTCTCTTTCTCAATAACATACAAAAGGTTTTTTTTTAAATGATTCATATTAAGATAGGGAGCATACATGCATAAAACAGAAGCATGAGCTAAGTGTAATTAGTCTAATCGAGAGGTTGAGATGTAGTTTGATTTTATCAACAAACTAGGAATATGTTATTCCATGGTAGAATGTTTTAAGGTTATAGTGTTAGATAATATTCTAATTGTTTTAAATGTTTTGTCCATAGCTGAATGTTCTTTATTATTATTATTTCTGAAGTATACAATAATTCTTTACATAAACATATTTCTAATAATATGTTCACTTCTAAATATCTGATTTTAAATGGCTATCTATTAATATTAATATTTTAAGTAATCCAGTAAAGAGGGGGAAGACAGCTTTAATACCTGAAGTTACATACAGCTCACATAGATTTTTTTACAAGAAGCACATTTACTCAATAAGGATGTCAATAATTTATCATTAAGGAATCATTTGATTCTGGCTGGCTTTGGTTTTAGATCTAAAAAAAGAGGCACTTTCGTTCTGTGAAAGAATTTCCCAGTTATGCCTAATGCAATGGATACCTATGCTGATAAAAACTGTATGCTAAGTACTGTAGTAATTAATAGAATAGGAAAATATATACTTTGGTAAACTCTTATGGAATTCCATGGCTAGGAGTTAAAGATATAAAAAAGTTATTTGGATGTCATAGCCTATTATATGAAAGTTGAGGTCATAATAGCTGGTGTCTTTAACTGTATCTTATCTGATATGGACACCACTGCTAATAAGAAACGTAGGCTCACATCATCAGCTCAACACTTATCAAATTTTGTAAAGCTTATGAACTTAAAGGATATGAATTAAGCAAAGTAAATTTGTTTCAATACACCTATCATTCTTATAGATATTGAACTCAGACAAATATTGACAACGTTTTTTGTTACAGGCAATTCGATTTCAAATATAAGAGAAGTTTCCATAGTGTCATGTCCATTATCAGATTACAATGCTATTGTATTCAACATTATCTAAAAAAATGTTATTCATCATAAAAGACTACCAACATACATTGTTGAAATAAAAGAATTTAAAGAGTGGTATGTAGATGAGATCAATAACTTTATAGAAATATATACAAATGGTGAAGTAAATTATATCCTTTGGGATTCACTAAGAGCTTACTTAAATGGTGGAATTATATGATGGTATAAGAATAAAACAAAAAAAGAATTAAATACATTACAAACTAAAATAGATAAAATAAAGTTAGACCTAAAACAAAATTATGCTATTAGTCAGTCTGAAAAAAATGAAAACAAAATATGTTAACATTCAAAATCACAAAGTGTCAACAAACCTGGAAAAATCTAAAACTTCAAACATATTCAGTGAACCCATCAAGCTTACATAAACTTGCTCTTAGATCAAAGAAAATGAATAGACTAAATCACATTCAAGACATTATATTACAAATAAATAAAATGGAAAGGGAACAGATATTAAGGATATTCATGAGTGCTTTAGAATATTCTATGAAAACATGAATAAAAATTCAAATAACTTAGTAAATGATGAGGTAGTAGATATTTTCCTAAAGGAAATTTAAAGAATAAATCAACAAATTAACAATTAAATAAAACTGATAGCCCATTTACTTTAAAAGAGATAAAAGATCAAATTAAAAAGCTTAAAAATAATAAGGCTTTATACTAGAAAAAGCTTTCAGGGAAATAAAAATTGCGTCAGAGGTCCCCCATCATGGAATATTCCCTCATTTCACCTATTCTAAACCAAGACAAAGATCCTACAAAGTGTTCTTCTTATAGATCCATTTCATTCCTAAATATTGACTGTAAGATGTCCATGTTTCTTTTAGTAAATAGAATTAATATAATTATACCAAAATTAATTTGCAGCAAATCACAATGGGGGAGGGGTGTCGGAGGCGAAGCCCCCTACTTTATTTAGTGTTTTGAAGTTTTTTTTTTTTTTTTTTGGGAAAAATATCACACTTCTGTGTGTTTGGGATTTCAAGCTTTTGCTTTTAAAGGGTCGATAAATCAGCATTCACTATTTTAAGCGTTCATTGCTTTAATATAGACCCCAATTATATGCATCTTCAACTATTGCAAAAATCATTGCATTGTGGATAAATTCATCACATGAATCAAAATGGAAACTAATACATCAGTTATTATTATCTAAAAATAAACATATTACTAATTGTTATAAGCAAAATAGTTCCTAACAGTTTTGCCTGGCTATTAAAGGATTATTGTTTAAACAGAAACATTTTTTTCTAATCAAATTCCCTATATAAATAATATTCTTTCTTCCTTTTTGAAATTCATATATTCTAAATATAGTATTAATGATCTTTTCAATAATTTTTCCAGTAGCATATTCAAATGAATGCTTGGAAACTCACAATTTCACTAGAATGATAGGTCATTAATTTATTGGCATCAACTTTTAATGGAACTGAAATACATTCTGTTGAAAACTTAATGTCTAGATACAATCACAATTCTAATAAATGGTTAACACTACAAATAAGTAGGGATTTTTTAAACAAAAAGATAAATAAAATATTTAACTTGGATAGGAAATCTTCTCCCCAAATATTAGAATTCCTAATTAATACTAAGGTGCAGTAGTTAGTGTTTTCACCTCACTACAAGAGGTTCTCCTGTTCATTTCTCGGCTGGAGCACCTTCTGTGTGGGATTTGCATGTTCTCCCTGTGGTCGAGTAATGTATAAAGACATGCAGGTAGGTGCGTGTGTGAATGGGTGTGCCTCCCTTGAAGGTTGGGCATCGGGCAGGCAGCTTGGCACCATAAAAATCCACTGTCAATCATTAGCGGACCGGAGTTCCGCTGTGGCGACCCCTAACTGGGAAAAGCCAAAATACATTACTAATAATGCAAAGGAAAATAAGTCTTACTTATCACAGATTTATAGAATTCTTAGATTAGACTTGTTACACTTAGTAGTTTTTGGAATTATTCTGCCAAAATGAATACTGGAAATTTTACTGATGAAGATAAAAAAAATCATATTAAACTCAATAGAAAAGAAACTACATCTTTTTTATATTGGAAAATTTTCACATGGAACTTCTTGCACAGAGCATTTGTTAAACCTAACAAAGTTACAGTCATGTATAACTCAAGCAGAATCAAATGCTGGAGATATGATTCTGAAGTAGAAGTTGATTGGATACATATGGTATATGAATGTGAGGTCATCTACCTATTTTGGAAAGAAATTAATAACATTATACAAGTATTGTTATCGGATGGATGTAGTATTTCTAAGTCATTTAATTTTATTTAATGCTCCAATTCCTGAAATAATTCCAAGGACTCAAGTGCCTCTTCTTTAGTCTATACTAGCAATAGCTAGGAAAGTAATAACCAAGAACTGGAAGAGTAAAACTACTCCCTTTTGTACCGAATTTCTTAGTATGGCAAAATTGTATGTAGTAGCAAGCTGCATATGATTAGGATGGGGACTTCTAATTTTACTCATTCCTTTAAGTCATGGCTAACATGTAAACATTTGCTTAAAAAGTATTAACTGTTGTTAATTTGTATTACACTGATATATTGCACGGCTGCGGATGTATGTAAATAGTTATTTGTTTATTTTACTTTACTCTGATTGTTCTTTGTTATTAAAATAAAGTAAACTATTTTCAAAAAAATAATATATGTGATGATTCAGTAGCAAAACCACAATGGAAGTAAGAAGCTAACCTTTTAAAGAAGGTATCTGTTTTGCTTACTCAAAATGCTTTGCAGATGTTTGTAAATTATTGTTCATATCATGTCATTTTGTAGTGGTGGTTATAGAGAAAAAATGAGTGAAGAGTGAATGTGAAACTAAAAAAAAAAAAAAAAATCAAACAATGCATATGCATCATCATGTTTTGTACATTTACTTGGAAGTTTAATATGAAAAGTATAACTGGAATCAAATTAATTATAAAAGAAAGATGATTCTGAAAGTGAGCACTGCACTTCAAAGTATTTGTGTTAGCAGCTGGCGACATAGGTAGCAACCAGTCTGACTGTGTTTGGACTATCTTTTGAAAAGAGTCACAGCCCATTGTACTTATAAAAGGATTACATTAGAAGTAAAATAAATGTATAAGTAGGCGTACATGTACAGCTTACTTACTGTTTTGCTTATCAAAGCATTAAGCTAATAGCCTATTTCTGATTGTATCACATTATTGTATTTAACAACACAGTGGTGTGCCATAAAGGAGATTTTATGAGTTTGCAATAACATATAATATTCCTATAGATAATGCGCATACTCTAGGTGAACCATCCTGATTGTATTGCAATAACTTCTGTAATATTTAACAGCTTCACCTGAATTCTTATTAACCAGAATTGTGTTGTTAGTGGGTGGTATTGCTGCAGTGGTGAACCTTTAGCTGGACTATGAAACTTCATTTTAAATGGTTCTCTGTAATATTTGTTTCTGACAGGATCACTATAAGCTGACAGTGTCTAGTATGCGACCATCCACATTATATAGACTGGAAGTCCAAGTAATGACAGCTGCAGGGGAAGGACCAGCCACAGTGAAATCATTCCGAACACCTGAACTGCCTTCAGTATTTTCAAGCAGTAAGTGTCTTATTTGCTACCGGTTGCTAATTGGTCATTTCCAGGAACAATGAGTGCATGTTATAAATCATTGCATGCCTGAGCATATAACAAAAGAAAGGAACAATAATATATCAAAAACTGTTTCTCAGGTGTTAGAGGTTTGCTTATTGAAAATGTATAACTATAGTTTCATACTTAAGACACGGTGCAGATATTGTGAAGTACAGTACATTTAAATTGTTCCAGAAGCTAGACTTGTTGTTGTTGTGTCTTTTCGGCTTTTCCCAGTTAGGGGTCGCCACAGCGGAACTCCAGTCCGCTAATGATTGGTAGTTGAGTTTTACATGCCGAGTTACCAGCCCTGATGCACAATCTTCAACGAAGGTACGCCCATTCACGCATGTCTCCACGCAGAAGATGCTCTAGCTGAGAATCGAACCAGACAGCGTTTTACTGCAAAGCGACAACGCTACCGCAGCACCACCACAGTGGGTCTTGTTATGGACAATAAGTCTATGTTTGGCACAAGCAGGAAACTGAAATTAAACACAAAGCTTAGCATGTAACTCAAGTTTTCTGTAGTGTTTCAGAAATATTTGTCTGCATATATTAATTATAAAGTTATAATAGTGAATAACAGGAAATGCGCAGTGCCTAAACAACCAATCTGTTCAAAGTAATGTTACAATCTTCCTGTGCAGTCAGAGCTGGATCCACCACTAGGTGAACTAGGCAGTTGCCTAGGGCCTGATGATGCTTGGTGGTGGGGCAAAAAATGGATAAATAATTAAATAAAACTATATTTTGTCCTATTGTGTTCATCGGATTTTGAGCCAATGATTCTGACCTGCCCACTTGTTTACTTCTTTCTTAACCAGTTTTTGGCTGCAATATGCATCCCCTTAGCTAAGCTAGGCTTCTTCTATTTGGGTAAGAGGGTATGGGTGGTGTTTCATTATTGACACTTTTATTTTATTTTATTTTTTTCCTTTTTAGCAGGCAGCAGACAGGCAGGCTAAGATAGAGTCTCACCTCTTCTTGTCCCATCATCAATCAACAGCATGAATGTCATTCTCCCCACCACCTGTTTCGTTTGTTCCCACCACCCAAATGACTTGCCAAATGTTTGGTCGGCAAGCGAAAGGCGTACAACATAGCAATATGTGTACATTTGCCTGCAATGCTGCTGCTGTAGTTATTCATTTCATTACTGCCTAGTCTGCCTGCCCTTGTCTTTGAATAAAAAAAAAAACAGAAAAGTTCTGTGCCAGCCAGCAACATCGCATGACTGACCTAGACTGAGACCATCTTGCAAGTGAGACCAGCCAGCCAGCTACTTGTTACAATAATTGCAGACTGCAGCTCTTACTGAGTTATCCACACATCAGGTAGCATAGAGGACAAAGGCTGCCTGTCCCTGTTAATCCCTCTTAAAACTGATGACTTTTGGAGTAAGTGGTGAACTACAATTAATAATGACGAATTTGACAATAATTATGGATTTATTTTTCTTCAGAAAATGTATATTAATTCACCTCTTCTTATTGAGTCACTATGTGCTTTATCAAGTTTATAGTACTAGTATTTTAAGTGCCCATGATTGTTTCTTATTATTTATGTATTTGCTCCTGATTTATTGAGAACTATGGATGTTGACTGGCTGATGACTTTTAGAAGAAAGGCAGTGAATTATACTTAATAAATAATGACAATAATTGCAGTTATAGACTTTTTTTACTTCAGAAAATGTATACAATTTACTTTTTCTTATTCTGTCAGTGTCTCAAGTTAATAGTACTAATATTTTACGTGTCACTGACCCTACTGATTGTACCCTAATTATTTCTGCATTTAATCCTGATTTGTTGAGAGCTATGGTCACTTATGCTGAATCTGCTTGCAGTGTTAGTATTTTTTGTTTATTTTATTGACAGATTGGTCTCAATGATTTTGCTGTTAAAGAAAATAAAAAAAGTTTCAAATTTAAATCTTTGTAACCATTGTAAAAAAAGTTGAAATTGTATAGTCATGGTAAAGGTAAAGACTGTTTTGAACAGCATTTTATGGTAATTGGAGAGAGACAGCCAAATAATGGGATATTGGTATGGTGAGGGTTGAGGGGCGGTGGTGGGAGGCACAACTGGGAGTTATCCGTTATACTTCGTAGGGACCCATTTGACCATGATCTGGCACTGTCTGCACTATTAACATCTTTTCACTTCTTTATGAAATGAGAAACATATCAATTTCATGTATAACATAGACAAATAAGAATAGGAAATAACATGTATGCTTGTATTTGTTTTTCTTCGACATTTTATTACTTCATTGTATTCTTATGTATTTAATTTTAATTTCTAGGTTGAGTTATGTAAGTGCAGTTTTTTTAGTTAAAATCTATTTTTGTGTGTGCAGTTTATATAGTTTAATTTTTTTCTTTTGTAAATTTAAGTGTAAATGAGGCTGTGTTTTGGTGACAAGTTATACTGTTAGTATGATGACAGATGCACTCAGAGTAGTCAAAAGTCCTTGAGGGTGTTCACACAGTATTAAAAAAAAATATCTATGTCTTCTTTTTGATAAACATATTTCCTTACCCTTTTATAGGTTCATAGTTAAGGACAGGGCTGGCTGCTCTGGTAAGCCATTTTAAGCCAATTTCTCTTTTTGTGCTCAAAATAACCTATCCAAATTGTTTATAGATTGGCCGTGCCCATCCCATGGTTGATAATTACATATTACCCCTAATGTGAATAACTGGTATCATACCATATATAATTTGAGGAGACCCACATATGTGATAAAGCATTTATGAGCTGCCTCTGTCCATAACTATTACAGATGGCAATCCTGGGGTAAGTTTTATGTTTCCCATACATAGATCTAAGTTGCGCTTGAATATTGACATGGTTGAACATTGTTTTATGTGGACGGGCAGTCTGTTCCAAAGCAACAGTACCTTTGTGAGATAAACCTGTCCCTACAAACCATTCTTTTGATGTTGCAGAAGTTCATATCCCTAACTGAGTATTTCTGATGCCATTTGACTTGCTGATGTGCAGTAAATCCATCAATAATGGGTTGGAGAATGTCTTTTATGGCAGACACAGGTCACCTGTGAGCAGTCGGTATGATACTGAGTATAGTGACAGGGCTTTGAGTCATTCCACTTAGGATGTGTTGTTTAGGCTTTGTATCCTTTTAGTAAGGTTTATCTGTGGGAATTCCAGTTGTTACATGTGTTTGGGCCGATACATACCAAAGGGGGAATTATAATCAATGAATGGCCTAATGAGGGCTGAGTAATGGGGGACAGTGACATCCCTTTATTTGTAAGCTGTGCAACATAGAACAGTACTGGACATGTGTTGATCAAAAGTTAGGTCACTGTCCACATAAGTTCCCAAACCTCAAACAAATGGATCAACTCTTAGGGGTGTATTGTCAATGTGGTAATTCCCTGGGGTAGCTGACTTCCCAAAAGATACATTAATAGATTTGTTGGCATATATTTTCAGTCCATGATTTTGGCACCAGTTATTTATTTGGGAAAAAAACTTCCTGCAGGGTGGCTAAGTCTTTTTTATAAGTGTGCATTGCTAGAAGATTTGAAAAAAAAAAACAACTCAGAAAGATGAAACTGAATGTGTGTGTGTGTGTGTGTGTGTGTATGTGTGTGTGTGTGTGTGTGTGTGTGTGTGTGTGTGTGTGTGTGTGTGTGTGTGTGTGTGTGTGTGTGCAGCTATATAAATGACTACACCTCAGTACAGAAATACTGCATCAAGTAACACTATATATATATATATATATATATATATATATATATATATATATATATATATATATGGTTCTACCTGACTTTCGACACAGCTGAGAAGACCTACCGAAATCAGACTCCAAGTGAAGAAGAAAAGAAGAAGACCGGAATCCTTGGGTTGCAGAACATCGATCGACAAGAAGAGAAGACCGACACGACGGGATACACCACCAACGCCCGATGCCGACATAGGGGGAAAGGCTGTGAGTATGTGTGTAGTGACGGACGTTAGAGAGGCAGGTAAGTGTGGCAGTGTGGAGTGTGGGTGGTGGGGTGAGGGGGGGGGGGGTGGGTTAGTGAGTTTTAGGAGGCGGTTAAGAAAGGTTAAGGGAGTTAGGGTTAGTTAAGTTAAAGGTTAGCGTTGAGTTAGGGTTAGGTAAAGGGGTTAGTGTGGGGTCCGAGGAGGGTAGTAACGGACCTTAAAGGGGTAAGTCTGTTTGTTGTGTGCTTTGTTTTGTGTGTGGGTGTGTGGTGTGTGTTGTTGTGTGTGTGGTATGGGGGTTTTGTTTTGTTTTTGGATGGTTTATTTTTTTATCGTGTTTTTTGTTGTTTATGTTTATGGACTTAGATGTTTGTGGTTTTATGGTTTATCGTTGTCGTGGTGTCATTGATGTGGTTGTCATATATATACATACACAATGTTGAATGACAATGAAAAACATATCCAAATACTTTAGTTGACATTTACTTTATCAATAGAACAAACAAAGATCTATTCAAGTAATACAACACTGGAACTTTCCCATGCTGAAAGAAATTCAGTCAAACACAGTACACACACAGTTCACAGGTATTCAACCACAGAAATTTAATGAGAGCAATAACAAGTATTCTAGAACAGGTTAGCAACTTTTAGGTATTGTTATACCCCAAGTAGACTCCAAAGAATTTTTCCTCAGGTAGATAGCGAATGTTGCAGGTGTGATGGGGAAGAAAGAGGTAACTGGTAACGTTTTTTGAGAGTGCAGTGAGCTGGCAGAATTTTGAAAATTCACTGAAGGCTACTGTGTCAGAAATACTGGGGAAGCAAATTGGTATGACTAAGGAAATTATTTTTTTGAGATTTAATAAAGAATCGGAATTGCCTAGAAATAGTAAGGCGTCGCTGAGTCTAATTATGGTTCCTGCCAAAAAGCAGTTACTAGAAAATGGAAATCAAAGTCTAAACCAACTGTGCTAAAAGTAATGAATATAGTAACACAAATAAAAGAACTGGAAATGCAGTCTTTAGAAAAGGGTAGGAGCAAAGGACATCGAAAAACTGGAAATGGTGGGAACAATACATGCAGACGAGGAATGAGGTTTAATAGAATGCAGGATTTGAATGAGATATGTAATGTTTGACTGACAGTGACTGGGCAGATTGCAAGTGATGTATAATGTTTGCAACTAAAATTATGTCAGTATGGTTTGTTTTCATTTATATAAGTATGTGATTGCCTATGTCATAAGTGATAATTTAATAAAGATGTTTCTTGTTAAGAAAAATCTCCTTTAATGTACTCTTGCTCAGTGGACCAAAGGTTTCACTGGAAGCCAAATGAACATGCATTTCCTCTGCTTGAGCTTAGTCAGTAGTGAAACATTCCATTACACTTCCCAGATCCAGTGCATGTTGTCCTAAAAGGTATTTCAGCATCTTATGCCATCCATCCACTAAATTCTGAGTACAAGGCAAGTAAGCACCAGTAACTGCCAAAACAGACCAAAAAGAAGCATGGGAGCAAATCTAGGCAATGAAGCAAGTCATGTAACAAATTAAATTTTTTCCCAAACACATAAAACTGCTTATAGCAGTCAAGAAAATCATGGCCATACACTAGAAATGTTGAAATCAAAAGTTTAAAACCATATGCAATTTCATCAACAGGAAAAAATGCTAGACACATTTGTTTTGCAGCAGGCCCAAATGTGCATTACTAGCATATTGTCCAGATAAGCCAAAGCCTTTGCAACCTTCACCAAACACTCTTGTGTTAAATGAAAGAAGTAGTCAGTTAAAGATGTACGTGAGAAAGTACTGAGTAAACATTTTAAAGCAGCTGGCTCAAAAACAGTAATGATAAACGTTGGATTAGGTGAGGAGCATTAGCAGTAAATAGCTCATATATGGCATTCTGTATTAGAGTGTAACAGCAATAGGTTTTGTACAGCATTACAGCTGTAATAAATGGAATTATTTTACATTTGCCATCAGTAACTAAACAGCAATGAATAGAGTACAAATGTCTAACCAGTATACCTTCATTTGTTGGAAAGGCATGTCACAAAAAAAACGTTGAAAATGGCAACCTGGGAAACCAGATTCGACCATTTTCGAACTGCAGCACAACAGTAAATGTCAGGAGACATTTCCAAATGTCTCCAAACATCGTTATGCAGGGGGGGCAAGCCCCCCTGCACCCCCCGCTACTTTAATATACAAACTGTGAGATTGCACTACGGTAAGGGAAAGGGTTCATTTCCCTATCCCCGTTGTAGTGCAAGCTGCACCTGGAATGCCGAATTCAAATGAGCGAATGCCAATGTGCATTAGCTCATTTGAATTCACAACAGTGGCAGTCAACATTTGTCAGATCTGGAAGTTGTACTTTCACACTTTGCTGCGTCGTACAATCTCCTTATGACAAAATCAAGGTATACCATCTAACCAGCTCTCCCTGTAGAAAATAAGGCCAGTCCATAATCCACATACTGTACATTGATATCTCGCAAACCTTCTCAACTGTAAGAATTACCATAATACACACTCCTTTTTCATAAAAAAATGTGCCTGTAAGCAAACTCACTGATGTTTAAGGGCTATTCTTTTGGATCTATATCACCAAGCCACAAAGGACACTTCCTATCACATAAACTGGACTTTCAATGCACTGTATGAACAGTTTGGCACAAATTCTTCATAGAGAGCATTTTTACAGCAGCCTTCTCATCCATTTTACTTAAAACATCACTAACCAGTTCACATGTGAAATCTCTGCCTGCCTGTGCCCTATATTTAATATCATGCAATGCAGTATACTTCTCAGGAACAGTGCACGCCGGCAACTGATCATGTGACTGTGAGCTTTTCAAGGCATCACCAGCAGAACTGCAAACAGCAATTGCTCTACTGGAACATTTTCTCTGCGACTTTAAATGGCAACACCAATATCTTTTCCCATTATGTTTACATTTTAGTGTGTACAGAAAGCCTTCCACAAAAAGCATATACTTCCCATGCCTAGACTTAATACAGGAATACACAGTTCCTACTACCTCATGATCAGAAGTCACAACTAAGTATTCTCTTTAGTGTCACTGTTTATTAGAAGATAGTCTGTGCAACAAGTGCAAGATTTAAGTACCCACCTGCCGTTACTTCAGATATAAAATTCCATTGTCCACAGCCCTTTTACCTTACCCATCACATTCTGTCACAAACACAGTCACACATGGCAAACCGATGTCCGTTACAACAACAAAGGAAAACTACATTTGGCCTATGACGTACCTTTGCAGGGTACATTAGCACACAAAAACCTACCAGGTAGTCATGATTGCCCTAAAAACATACCACTACAAAAATTCAAACCAAAACAAATGGAGCTCAGGAACTATTCCACATACACCATAGTTATCCACAGTGCTCAAACACTGCTTTTCAACTTGATAATCAGCATTTCCCGCCCAAAAGAAAGGTCACATCTTCTGGTATATCTCATGTTTATGATATTTGCACATTTGCTGTACGTATATGAAGAGAGATAATTCTGCCACTCCAATTATCCACATCTCATAACTGTCAACTAATGCATACCATGATCAAACTCACTGCACCCATATACATGTGTGTCTTAAGTATATACATCTGTCTACAATGCTGACCCTTAGTAGCGCTATGTGTATAGCCATTGAGGCAGTACCTATGCATGTGTAGTTTCCATTGCCTCAGTTGTCAAATCACCCTATCTTCCTCCTGTACAACATTGTTTATTACCCACAATACCACCATTACCTCCATAAAATATTCCTATCATATTATTTTGTATTCCATATGGGTCACCCTTTCCTACAGTCTGCAATGCCAGCTATTTAGTCTACAGGCACAGAGAGTTACATTCAGATAATCCATTCCTTCACCATCAACAGCTGCCATCTATTTACATTGTCACCTGTGCACCAGACAATCCAATATCTGTCAGCAGTTGGTGAAGCCTTTATTTTATCCCAGGGACTATGAAAGCTTGAAATAACACAGACTACACATTACTTCTAAATGAACTTTTTTGTAAAGGTGTGATTTGAGGTGATTAATATATTTGTTTGAGGTATTTGTATAATGTTGGATGAAGGCCCATTAGGTGACATTGACAAAGGTATAAAATGCTGCTTTGGTTAAAAAAATAGACTATAGAAACATGACAGAAATCGTTTACTAACCAAGACTAATTATGCACAAAATCACTTCTACAGCCACTGTAGACAAAATTATCACACAGCTGTCATTTTACTACTCTTATCTGCATAACACACAAGCTTTTTTAGTTTTAGCATAGTATTCTTTCACTTATGACCATCTTTCTTCACAACTTACTAAGCGCATAATATTATTTACTTTATATCAAAGAAAACTCAGTGCTCTTTCTCCTTCCTGTAACTGCAGCAACCATTTCTACTTTCCAGTTTACTAATTAAACATTTCCTGTAGTCTTCAGTTTTCCTCATTGAATTATTCCTCTCTGTTATCTGTGCCATTACTGTTCTGAAGATGTATATTGCTTTGTTATTCAGCTGCATAAAACTTGATAGTATTCTCTGTATGAATGTCTTGTGAAAGTGTTATTCATCACTGCTTATACTGCATTTATCCTTGAATTGCATCTGAAAGAGTATTCCTTGTTGAAAGGAAGACTCGTAATGAGCGGCGCACCCCAGGGATCGTTCTTGGGCCTCTGTTATTCGGGATATATGTCTCTGAGGTTCAGGCCAAAACCAGTGGGCTATGGCTGACCAAGTTTGCAGATGACTGCAAGTTGGGCACAGTCATCAATTCCCCAAGTGATGTGAACATCCTCCAAGAGGGTTTCACCCAAACAAATGACTGGTGCCAGAAACATTGCCTCAAGCTGAATGTCAAAAAATGCATCATCATTCTCTTTGGGGAGAGTGACGTCTCCACATATTATCATATTAATAACAACATCCTAAGTACAGAATCAGTAGTGAGGGATTTGGGCACCCAGGTTGATAGTAACCTGACTTTTGATCACCATGTTGCTTCCATTGTACGGAAAGATTTCTACACGGCTCACCTCATAAGTAAGGATACCTCATCCAGGGACAAAGAGGTCATAAGATCCCTGTATTCTTCCCTTATAAGGCCTATTATTGAGTACAATGCCCCCCCTTCGGCATGTACCTCGCAAAGCACATGCAGCAGCTGGAGAGACCACAGAGGTTCCTCACCAGAAGAATCCAGGACCTCAAACACCTGCGTTACACAGATAGGCTAAAAGCCCTGTCCTTTCATACAGACTCCTCAGAGGTGACCTGTGTCTGACATACAAAGCAATCTCAGACCCTGCCTTGATGGGACTGCTGCATATCTACAAGTCAAGCTCCACTGTACACACGACCTCAACCTGCTCTGTGATATCAATAGGACTTGTTAGCAGGACAGATTTGTGTCCCAGGGACTCCCCCATCTGTGGAATAGACTCCCTCTCCATGTCAAGCAGAGCACCTCATTATCCCTTTTTAGGCACAACCTGGATAACTGGATGGGAAACAGAAAATAGACTCCTGGGATTCCACCTGTATCCCTGCTGGACAGGGACTCTGGGTGTTGACTTGTCTAAACATAGGCTAAACTCTTGGCTAGCCTTATAAGGGCCTTGGGGCCAATAGCCTAGTAACCTCTTATCATCCAATGATTTTCTAGTACACTGATTGGTCTTACCTAATTTAATAAGTAAGAAATCAAAAACACAAGCAGATGTAACATCTGTCATTTAGTCTGTTCTTGGCAAATATTTATATGGCCTTCCTTGTAGCTGGCAAGCCCATATTTCCAGTAGATAGTTTGCTAAAAGCAATGGCACAAGTTTGCAGTTGATATGTTTGCAAAGATTTGTTGTACCCTGTAAAAGAAACAGGTCATTCAAGTCTTGAAACAAAATGCAGGATGGCTACAGATTGTAAGTGTGCTCACTAAATCAGTGCCCTCATTCTACTTTTTTGCAATGTTACCAATAATATTGTTGATATATGCATACATATGCTCTTAGGCTATACCAGTAGATATGGTGATTTGTATTATGCCTACAGCTTCTTATCTCACATATAAGGAGAAATGGATAACTGTAAAAATGTTACTCTTTCCTTTTAGGACCTCATCTAAGGCAGCACCATTCACATCACCGTAAAGCATCTCCAGAAAAACATTAACTCAAAGACTAAGAATCAACTACTATCGATTACTAGCTGCAATCCCACAGACGACGAGGACTAGGTTGCTTGCAGAATTTCTGCATATGGAAGATACAGTCTAGACTTCTGCCTCTTTTTTTTTTTTAACTTGCTGCTCTGTATTTTAATCTGAAAAAGAAAACATATTCTTCTTGCCTCATCACCTTTACTACATTGCAGGTAGCAGAAGTTCTGAGGAGCGAGAATAACTGTATCACCTTATGGATCAAACTTGTACTAACTCCATTCTTTGTAGACAATACAACATTAGTTCTTAATGCCCAGAATGTGACAGTGACAGAAAAAAATTATATTGAATGCGGTGCAAACACATTTGTTGAAATTCAGCTATCTCTACTTGCAGCGGAAACATTTGAAATCAAGGAGATCTAAGAACTCTTGCACAACTACAATTAGAGACACAGAGGAAAACTCATTCCACAGTCAGCCTGTGCATTTAGCTTTTTCATATTGTTTTGAAAATGTACTTAGCATAATAAATTATTTTGTTTGATTATTGTTGTAGATTTCAAAATAATTTTTGATTATTTACCAAATTAAGAACAATTATATTACGTGCATTCTTCAGGAGAGTTGCACCCTTTTTATAGTTAGGAGCAATATTATGACTTCACTTGACTTCCATTGTTCAAACATAGAGAATATTTTATGTTGCAGGATATCAGGAGTGAAAATTTCAAGTGGAATTGTTCTCGGTTATAAACAAATGGGCATTGTAATTATATAGTCAACACTTACTTGCATCCAGTGTTGTTGAGTAGCTTCTGATTCCTGTCCCAAGAACATACTGTGCAATCCACAGACATTTGTAGGCAAGTAGAGAATAGAAATAGATTTTGCACACACCACATATGCACACATATGGACAATTAAGAGTTACCAGTCCATCTATGGCATGCATTTGGGATGTGACTGGAAACCAAAGTTCTCAAAGAAAATACATGTGACCACAGGTAAGACATGGAGAATTTTCATAGAAAGAATCCAACCAAGGACCAGACAAGAGAACTTTTTTGAGTTGGCGATGCTACTCACTTCAGGTAAACAAAAAACAGATCAGTAGTAAACTGCAAGATCTGCTGCACAAAATTTTGTCATTTTATGTTGGGACACAGTGAAAGACATCAGCAGGAATTATTTAATTAATACTCTGGATTAAACTGTTATTTTAACTCCTACTACAGAACATTTACTCATATAGTATATAACCATTGTATTTATCTGACACTATAGATACAGCTACACATTAAGAGCCCATATAGATGCATCTGAGTCTCCAGTGACATGTTATTCTCCTTTCTGAATTTGGCCCACACTGAATGTACATTTAACGTTCATTCTGTTTTTTTTTTTTTAGATATTTTTCAAAAAAATATTACTTAAGTATTAAAGTTTAATTAACAGTTAATTATAGGACCCTTGGTATATTAAACTTTCAGCAATTCAGAAGTAGTTGAGAAATATGTATATTTATTGTTAAAATAGCAGTACGTTTTATGATTGTATTTCCAATTGTTTTAGTGGAACTAAAATGTGTCACATTTACTACCTACATATCAGGTATAAACAGGCCTAACCAGTAGTTATTTAAAGTTTAAGTAAAAAGAAATTCCAAACTGAGTTAATGCTTTAGAAAAAATGCAGTAGTATTATCAGTGTGCAGTCTAACCATTATCTTTATTTTAATATTGGAAAAGAAGAAAATAAATAATTTGATTTTGATCTCACGAGGACTGCCAAATCCCACGTTCAGTTTCTAATGACACATTAGCAGTTTTATTCCTTTTGGTTTACTGTATTTTTTTAAGTCTAACCTTTCTGTTGCATTTTGTTATGTTGCATAATGAGTGTATTTTTTTATATACAGTTACACAGCATATTTAATCATGCAAAAATAGAATAAAGTGAAATGATCCATTGGTTACTAAATTTAGTTAAATAAAAGGGTACTTTGCTAAGTTATAGCAACTTATTTTAGTAATAATATGCATACTGCACAACACTGCTAATCTTTTAAACATAATTTAAGGAAAACTGTATATTTTTGCATTGTTAAAAGCCATAATAATTGTAAACCTATTCTCACTGAAAAAAAAAAAAAAATATATATATATATATATATATATATATATATATATATCTATATATATATATATATAAAGCTGATACAAGCATGGTACCCACCACACACACACACACACACACACACACACACACACACACACACACACACACACACACGCACACGAACATACACTTATATGCACACATATTTTTACATGTATAGGCACAAGTACATCTCTTAGTACTCATATGGAGCAGTTCATTGTGTATCCACACTTCTCAGTTTTTTGTTAGACAGGTTCACATTTATCTATTTATATCTGCTAGCACAGACTACAAACTGAATGGACTATTTATTAATCCTTCAATAAATCATGTGTATGGAATTACATGCAGTGGGTTGTGATCAGCTATATTTATAAGTTTCATTTAATCCTGTGTATATTAACAAAATTATGACAATAAGCTATTGCATGTTGTAGATGAGGCTTTTAATATGAAAAACTAAACTAATACCTTCAGACGTTATTTGTTTGACATCATTTTGCATGCCAGATGTTCATCTGTAGGCATGAAGTGTTCAGTATATTTGTCTTTACATAATGCACTAGCAACAAATATAAAATGAAAAAGTTTATATTTAAAAACATTAACTTGTTGCAGCAACAGAATGGTACAGTAATAAGGAAGTAAAAAATGCTTACATTTAGCTGAACTGGCTTCAGAATTCATGTTAATATAGCCAGTACAGGTCAATATTTATTTATATGTGTAGTACTTTGTGTGTCATTTGTCTTGTTATTTTGAACAAAAACACCTGTAAAAACATGTTGTACAGAGTATATTGTAAATAGAGTTTGATGTTACACTACTTAGTATTTTTGTGTTAGGGTCTGTACATACTGACAAATAAGTAATAAATAACATATAAACTTAAAAGAGTGTGTTGATGTATTCTGATGCTTTTGTACTAATTGTTAAATTAATCCTCAGTAAGGACGAACCATAATTTATATTTTGAACCATATGGTTAAAGCATGAATGTTTTAGCCTGTATTCTGGCTGGAAATAAGATTGAAAATGGCTATAGATGACATTTGCAAACAAACTGATAGGATAGAAGAACCGTACATCACAGCTTTATAACTGTAAGCAAACCTAACAGAAAAAAAATGTAAATAACTTGAACTGTAATGATCTGATAAGAAGTGTGCATCCTAGGTAACGTCCAAGACTGCATACTGGAAGAACTAGGACTGCTCAGCTCCTGGAACTTCCTCAGAGGTATTTCCGATGGCATTCCAATGGTTCTCTTCTGCTCAAGGTCTTCAGTTCTTTGTTGCTACGGAATTTATTCTGCCTTATCTGAACACCTCAAAATATTAATTGACTATTTTGGTTGATTTCTTATTTTATTCAAGTGTAGTTCATGTAGCCTGTTGTTATTGTTGCCGTGGAGTCCGGTGTTGCTTTTCATGTTTTTCTTTGCAGACCTCATGGGTTGTTTGCCAGGTTTCCCATTCTCTCTCCATGTACACAATGATCCTTAGCTTTTTCCTCTTCCTGGTCAAATCACCTGTTTCAAGAATGAACCTGTTGGCATCCAGCTGCTGCCAGCAATGGCTATTATCATTGTATGATATGTAGTGGAGAGCAAAATGACAGTTTGTCATACGCTGTTTGCAGAGGATTTAGAAGGGACATATTTTGTCAATGGAGAGATAAACTCAATGCCCATTCAGTGAAAATGGCCTTGGCAGCTTTCCTCCTGTTCCCTGGAGCCAGGTACTATTAATGCTGAAGGAAGATCCCCAAAACTATTATGTTCTCGTCAGACCAAGATATCTGTGTACCAATCAACTGAAGATAGCAGTAAGACACTTTGGTTATAGTGCCTTCTAAGGCAAACCTCAGCATTGAGATAGGGCACTCATCCAACAGGCACAGGATAGCCTTCAGTGACCTCAGTGATGAAGGTCTACTCCCCAATGCTGGGTTTATAACACACTTAGAAGATCTCCAGTATCAGGCCATGGCTTTGGCAATCACCAGAACTTTGATAAAACATTGTTGTCAGGTACAACAGTCCCAGGCAGAGCCAACACAAGAGAATGCCACCCTTACCACCACTCCACAGAATGATATGGTAGACCTAGTGCAGGCCATGTGGAAAGCTCATAATGATAGGCTGGCCATGGTATCTGTTGGTTCAAGAGATTACAAAAGCTGAGAGTTCATGCCTTTTCTAGCCAAAATGCTATTTAATTTCCCAGTGCTGTCTGCAGAGTCAGGGGTATCTGTGTTATTAGTTAAGTTGCTGTTTCTGATCCAGTTTCCTTTCATGTCAGTTATTTAACTTCTTATCTAAGTTTCTAAGAAATACAGATGTGTTTCCTCTACATCCCAGGTATTTGGCATCCCTAGTGCAGCCTCAGCTGCACAACGCAGCAATCCCTTTTCCATGGGATCGCATTAATGTGATGGTTTATGCAGCAACTGCATTGGTGCCTACATTCTCCAATCTGCAAAGAGTGACACCTTTTCTTCCTTCCCCAGTCCATACATGCCCATACTATGGGTTCACCATAGGATGGGGGGATCATATTCAAGGCAAGGTGGTGTAGAGTTTATACTGCCTTCAGGAATCTCAGTTACATATCAGTCTTCTAGAGGTCAGTATGGTCCTTCTAGCACTCTGATTTTTTTCAAGCCTTGCTGACCTCAGGTCATCTGGCTGTACACAAACACAACATATTTGCAGTGTGTTATATAATCACACAAAGGGACTTCATTCCTTTTCCTAGTGCATGGATTGGGTGCTGGACCATGACCACTTCCTTGTTGCAGTTCATATCCTGACAATACTGAGCATCATAGCAGATTGTCTCAGCAGAATCATCCTTGTTTGTACGCTATGGTGGAACAAAGAGTGAAAGACCACACACTCATGAACATGGAGGGAATGGGGGTTAATGAGATATACAAGAGGGGTTCTATGAGCATAACCATAGTATGTCTCTTCTTGAAAGGGATGGATAGCAATCAAAAAGTATGTGACTTGAAAGTGTAGGATTTAAGGGCAGACTAAAAGAGGAAGGAGTGTGGGTGGGTATGCTGGGGTAGGGTACAATGCAGACACTACAAGTGATGTGGAATACATTGAAAGTTGTTGCTTGGCAGGATTTTTACAACTGCTATAAAGAGAAAATGGTAAAAGAAAAGAAGGAAACACCTATCATTTTTTTGAAAATGATAAGTAAACTAATACAGTGTAAGAGTCAAACCAGCTCTGTTGATGTACCGGGGTAAAGCTAAGAATATGACTCAGGTGACCTGAGTTCAGTTAGTATTTTGAGTAGTTATAGGAGATAGTGGGGGAGGGAAATGCAGTAGTAAGACACTTCGGTCACAGTGCCTTCTAAGGCAAACCTCAGTATTGAGATAGGGCACTCATCTAACAGGCAGAGAATAACCTTCAGTGACATTTTTTTGGATAGGGATGAGGATGACATTCTGTGGAGACACACTCCTTCTCCATTCTCTGGTAGGACTGGGGCTTGGAAGAAGCTGCTGGAATAGGTGTGGGACAGTTATGGGAAGCATCTCCAATACATAGTCTGAGGAGGAGGAGGAGGAGACACTCCCATGAACATCCCTCATGGGTCAACTGGCTTACTGAGGTAAAGCCAGAATGCAATGAAAATACCAAACCTGTAAATATATGCCTTCAAAACAAAAGTAGCAGTGGTGGCTCATGCCCAGTAAGAAACCTGGTATTACACGAATAAGACACAGTTGGCCCAGCCCAGAGGGCTTAAACAGCTAAATAAAGTTATTAGAATGTGCCAGGCAAGAGGAGAAAGTTGAATTAAGAGGAAAGTATTCTAGAGTAGAGAACACCACAAAGTATACCTGACTAATTTTGCAAAAAAAAAAAAAAAAAAAAAATAGATAAAATAGCTGAAGAGACTAGTATCAACTGGGGGTTGCAGTGCTTGAATAAACATACACATAAATCAGGAACACATCTTGAAGCCACTTTATTTCCAAGCCCAGAGCGTGGAGTGAAGACTATACTGTGAGTCCACTTTACAGACAGTGTGAATTCCTGCTTTTATAGAGCTTACATGTGCTGCTGAGTATGCCACAATGCACCTCACTTTATAGTAGACTGTTTTAATAACTTGCCAAGTTAAAGTTTGTTGATGGAGTAGCTTATTCAGTATTTGTACTCAATCAGTCCTCTTCTTAAGTAGATCCAGAATCACTGTCATTAAATCACTACTTTATATATGAAGTGACTAGATGGTTTTGTAATCCGTTGTTATTTTCTCAGTTCTGGCACTATTTCTTGACTAACTGCTAGATGTAAATCACCACACTGCATTATAATCTGTTGTGTAGAGGCAGGGAACAAATCTGGACGAGAAAATGCCAAATTCTTCTGATTTGGCACAGTCACTGTGTCATAGTGTGGTATCAAAACACAGTTCTTCAGGACCATTAGGATCCTTTGCAGGTCTAGGGTTCAACTGGTCAGAATATTTAATTTAAGAAATCCCTGTTTTGTTTCCTAAATACAACTTGACGTCTTTTATCCAGATTATTTAATGGTGTCTTCTTAGGAACTTCCCCAGTAATACCTTGGATGGATATTCAATGAATCTTGTTTTTTATAGTCTAGATTTGCACGCTTGTTATGTTTTACCTTTCAAATTCTGCTTCTCTTGAATAATCCTACTCAGGTTCTGTTTCATTAAATCCAATCTGCTTTTGTTATCATAATTTATGAAGAGTTCTGAAGATGTTGTTACTCTCTGCAGTCACAGAAAAGAAATATCAGTGACAGTTTCTAACATGGTATTTGACAGTTGTTTCACACCTGTCTGGAAGACTTTTTATTGAAACTTTCAGTTAAGCCATTTGCTGCTAGATGCCTTTGGGGGAATGGTAGAATGATTAATTCATCCTGGTGAACAAAACAATGACAACAGTAAATGATAAGCAGCTAAATGGATTCTCAAATGGAAGCTTAAAATGTGCTGTTACATAATATTTCTGTTGATTTTAATATGTACATCCACTAGTACCACCAGTGCATTATTCGTCAACATGAAAGCAAGGTGCAAACTTTTCCATTATCCACCTGAAAACTGGAGTTTCTGAAGAGTGTATTGTTGTTGGATGCCAGCAGCAACACCCTGCTCACCAGTCCACAGGACATTAAGGCAGATAGAAGGATTACTTTGTGCAGCTTCTGAATGAAGAAAATCCAACAGAAGCTGTACCACCCCAGACATGGCCTGCAGTGAGACAAGAGGACGAGCCCACCAAAGAAGAAGTAAGAATAACACTAAGGAAAATGAAGTCATAGAAAGCAGCAGGCTCAGATGAGATCACAGCAGATATGCTAAAGATGCTGGGTGATATAGGGGAGAAATGGCTCTTGAGGTTACTAATAGCAGTGTGGGGAGAAAGGAGTATCCCAGATGACTGGAGAATAGGCATACTCTTGCCAGTGTACAAGAACAAAGGGGACATCCACAACTGTGGGCAGTACAGAGACATCAAACTCCTATCACATTGCATGGAAGTTCTGGAGAGGGTGATTGATAAATGAATACACTGAGTAGTATAAAGTAAGATGGGAGACAAGCAGTTCAGAATCAGATCAGGATGCAGCAGAACTGACCTGATGTTTGCATTGAGACAGATAACTGAGAAGAAGGTAGAGTTGAGGAAAGTGTCCAACTGGGCATTCCTAGGCTTGGAGAAAACATATGACAAGGTCCCAAGAAAGCTAATTCAGGAAGTCCTGTGGTGCTTGGAAGTCCCAGAAACATTGGTAGAATTAGTACAAGCTATGTACAAGGACCCAATGACTCAAGTTCAAACAGTGTTCAGTCTCACAGAGGGGTTCCCAGTGGGAGTGGGTGTGTACCAGGGTTCAGCTCTGAGCCCACTGCTGTTCATGTTAGTGGTGGACTACATTAGCAAAATGGTCAGAGAGGACAGATCGGGTCTATATTATATTCTCAAAAACCAACAATATCAAATCTGATATTGTCAACACGAGAATAGCGAATGCTGAGAATGTCGAAAGTGTAAATGGAAATCTTCATAAGGGGAGATTTTCATTTACTGCAATGTAGTGCGGTCCCAGAGTTGGTATAATTAAGTAGCGGGGGGTGTGGGGGTACAGGGGGCTCGCACCCCTGCTTAAACCCATTAGGGTACTTTTGTCTTTTTTGGGGGGGTTGTTGTTATCAGTTTGATGGTTGAAGACATCAACCATGTGGTATTGACCATATGGTGTTTGATGTTTTCAACCTTCGAGCTTATAATATAGACCCGACAGATCAACAATCAAGGTTGCTGTATGCAGATGAAGTGTCATTACAGGCAGACTGTGCAAGAACTTCAGCAAAGTACAAGGGAATGGAATGTAAAACTGAAAGCACATGGGATATAACTGAGTACAGATAAGACAGCTGTAATGACAGAAAATAGTGGATGTAGTTTAGAAGAATCTGAAAATTGAGATAGAAGGGAATATACTGGAAGAGGTTAACAGCTTCAAATATCTGGGAGGGTTTGTTACGGAGAAGGGAAGTCTAAACCAGGAGGTCAAAGCTAGAATCAGAGGGCTGCAGCCAAGTGGCACAGAGTGTCAGGTGTAGTGTATGGCAGAAGAATGTAAAAGAAGCTGAAAAGTATGGTGTAGAAAACAGTATCAACAAGAATTGTGTCACCAAACACAGATCATATTCTTGATCAGATAGCTTTAATAAAGATGAGCTAAAAAAGCTTTCATGAACTGCTTCATCAGGTCTAAGACCTTGTTGAAGCCATTCTTGTTGTGATATTCCTTGCATTTTGGGCTTGTCTGAACATTTGTCTACTGGAATTTTTCTTTTTGTGAGCTGCATGTAAAATAGTGGTGCAACCAGTACTATTGCATGGTAGGAAAACCTGGACAGTAAAGGCAGAGCAGTTGAAGAAGCTAGAGGTGATGGAGATGCAGTGACTGAGATAGGTGGTAAGGTGCACACTATGGGAAAGATGAAGAAATAAGGAGATAAGAGCAGAAGCCAAAGTAGTTCCAATTGCAGAAAAAGTCAAAGAGAACAGATTATGGTGGTGTGGGCACATGTGCAGAAAAACAGAAGACAATCTGGTGAAGAAGATTTGGGACAGACATGAAGAAAGCAAGAGGAAACAAGGGCATCCAGTAAACAGGTGGATGGATTGTGTGAGAGAAGACCAGTGACAGTCAGGCATAAGTGTTGATGAAGGCAGGAGAGTAGCACTGAATAGGAGAGATGGCGACAGCTGACACAACACCCTGACCTCATGTAGGAAATGGGAAAACGGGGGTTGGTGACAATGATGGCAATGAGGATGATGATGATGTATTGCTGGTATGGGTACTTTCTGCTCCATCTGCCATGGTCCATGTTTTATGTTCACTTAACTTTCATTAGTAGTTCTAGCTTGCTTACTAGTTCTTTCATTCTAGCAATGCCTGCATGACTTGTACGAGGTTCCTTCAACTGAGATTGTTTTCATCTCCAATGGTGTAATTACTCAGTAGTATGTGTACAGCACAACCTTTTTTCCTGTACTTCTATGGAACATTTTCAGACTCTTATCTTGCCTTTTGTTGGCCAACTTCCCATCTCAAATTACAAAACCCATACGAGTTCCTGAGAGACATTGTGATGCTTTGTGAGGACAACCATCTTCTTCAGTCTTTGCTTACTCAATGATTCTCACCTCCCTGTTTTATTCATTCAGGAAATCTGAATGTCCCAAACATCACTAGGTTCACCTGCTCCTCATTCCTCCCCTAGACTTCTCTGAGTGAACTGGGGCTGGCAGGGCTCTTAAAGGTATCCTGGGGGACAGGGACAGCAACTGCTTCTGCTGCTGAGATAGGTTGCATTATGATCTGCTCCCTACCCTAGCATTCACTGACAACATCCAAGAGCTACTGCCTTAAGATACTCATAATTGTGAGTCTGAGTGATATAAATACTGTAACTTGCGATTTGTTTTAAAGTCTGAAGAATAAATACAATTGAGATTTTGGTATGTGCATAATTGTCTTGAAGATAGAGGTCTTCAGCACTGAGTATGCACTTGATATTGCAACTTTCAAAGCAGTGACAGAGCTACTGTTGGAGTCCATGTTAGCTGAGTCATGAAAGGTGAATAGTAAATTGCAAAAGTTTATAATTAAACTGGACATTTGTAATGTCAATTTAGAAGAACTGCTTTACAATCAGCTGGTCCTTTATGTTCTTGCAAAACAAAAGCAAGATAATGAAAGAACAATTTAGTAACTCTCAGGTAAAAACAATGTTCATGTCAACAATAGCCAAATAAAAGGACAATACAGGAAGGAAAATTGTTGTTGTGACTCACGTTCCAGAGATGGAAGAAAATTTGAACTGTATTGCCTATGTAAAGACAAGCTGATTGAGTAGTCTGGTTGCTTGTCAATATTACACTAGTTTGGAGAAAGCCTATTGAGTACCATTATAGCATACCACTACCAATTTTGGGACACATAGCTAGACTGCCATGAAATATATATGTGTGCATATATAGATAGATACATATACACATATGTATCTATCTAGCTATGTATATACATGTAATTGTGAAATCTACCTTAGCTCCATGAATCTATCTGTTCCCTTCCCATGGGGTACCATGATCCTACAATCAGCAAAAAAAAAAAAAAAAAAAATTCATTACCAGGATAATGCTTATACAATCTTCATATATTTATGCTCCTTTTTATAACCACATAGAATCAAAGCTACATAACTGATTTCACTAAAAAAAACTTCAACAGTTAATGGTGGCTAGATTATGGCATCGAACTGGCTGTTAACTGAACACCCTTTTATTGACACATATTAAGTGAAACGCAAAAACCCCGAATGGCCACAAAAGCAATACAAAAAAAATTCAGACTATAAGAAGTGGGGGGCTTTGCCCCCACACCCTCCTAACTAAATATGCTAACTCCATGATAACACTACAGTGGAGGAAAGGGCAAATCCCAGATGACGGCCAAGCGTATTTTTCCCCTGGGAAAAAAATTCACTTTTGTGGCCGTTCAGAGTTTTTGTATTTCACTTAATATGTGTCGATAAAAGGGCATTCGGTTAACAGCCTGTTTGATGCCATAATAAAGACCCCAAGTTAATGATCTAACTAACCAGATTTCATCATATATATATATATATGGGTCCCAGTCACTATATCAAAAGTACGTTAAATCGAAACGTACTACAGCGAACTCACTTTTGCGAATGTGCGTTTTAGCAAAAATGCACTTTCGCAAAATAAGAAAAAAAACCTGCAAGCAGTTTGCGCGTAGAGTTAGTTGTACATCAACATGTACTGTTGATTGTACAACTAAGCAAAGTGTTGCTCAGATTGCAGTACAGCAGAGATAAGGGAATATTCCCTTTTCCCCACTCTAGTGCGATCTCGGAGTGAGAATATTAAAGTAGGGGGGGTGTGGGAGGCACAGCCCCCCACATGAGGGTGCAGGGGGGCTTGCCTCTCTGCATAGACATGAGTAGTGTTTTATTTCTGTAGGTTTTTTTATTGTTTTTTTGTTTATTTTCTTTCGCGAATGTGCATTTTTGCTAAAATGCACTTTCGTGAAAGTGATTTCACTGTAGTACATTTTGATTTAACAACATAGATCCATAAATATATATATATATATATATATATATATATATATATATATATATATCACCATACTATTCTGATTCCCATTAATGCAGTGACAATTAAACATTTGTAAACAAGATATACAAGTTCATTGCCTTTGTTGTATTCTTCTGAATACATGTTTATATGAAGAAAGTGTGTATATATATATATATATATATATATATATATATATATATATATAGTAATATAAAATAAATAGTAATTTCTAAAGAATATCTATTAACGGTAATTAGCAATACTGACATAGTGATAAAAATCAGCACTGGTTTATCAAAGGCATTTATTTTATAGACAATTTTAAATGTAAGAAGTTCAAACATATGATCATACCCATATTGGTGCTGGGTGAAAAATTCTTAAAATCTATGCACCTTTAAACTTAATACTAAGACAAAATATAAACAATTGCAGCAATACATCACATTAAGCCCAGGAGCAAAAGGGGTCCTGTAGTAACTATACAGAAATGTTCCTTCCTTTTAAGGCAGTCAAGTAACACATTTACTTTTCAATGCCAATAAATATAAAAAGAACAGTCTAGCAGGTTTAAGAAAAACATTTCTTTCTCTCTTGCATTTTATGTTACTAATTCTAAGTGTTAGGGGATAAGAAGTCTAGCTAATATAAAAGAAACTATACACATTGTAGCATATGTATGACCCACTTTCTGAGATTCGTAATAAGTTTCCCAATTTCAATAATGTTTTCCTGACATTCAAGATTTTTTTTTGTCTTTTGGACATAAATACAAATAGATTGTGTAGAGATACAAACACTTATCTTTGTTGGCTATGACCTGTCCAGGAAGACTTTTTATACTGAATAAAAATTGGAAGAAATGGATACCTTTCCCGTGCACAAACTTACATTCATCAGCACTGTGGGGTACAAACCCAGATCTCCAAATAACATTATTCAATACTTCGGAGATTTGGTGATGAGATCCTGCTATGAGCCAATGGATGGTATCTTCTCCCTTTCCAGGGAAAGTGCAGTCTTAGTGGGGGTTTTTTTGTATACAGTGAGAGAATTTAGATGTAGACATTGTAAGAGCAAACTGGGCATAAGGATTTTATATACATAAGAGGAGCTAAATCCCTAACCGGGATTGAACACATGTGAGACATCATGTACATCACTGTGCACACTAACAAACTCACTCAGGATCCTCATCCGTTGATCGAACTGTAACAGGCTCATCCAGGAAATACCCACTGCTCTCTACTGAGTTACGAGCAGAAACCTCTAGTCCATTTGGGATGGATAAGCTGACACATAGTCATCATTCCCACACTCTACCTTGGTCCTCTGATGGTAAGTCCAGGAACTGAACTCAGGTCATCTGAATGTGCGTCAGAGCTGCATCACTCTGTACTAATTAGTTAAGTTGATCAAAACATTTTGTACAGCTTTTGTCTCGCTTTGTTTAGGACCAGGTTTTTGTTTCATAATTACAACAGATGGGTACATTTCTTATGTAGGAAAGAGGAGGTTTGACTCCTTGATCACATTTTTTTTTTGAGATCATGCATGCATACATAAAGGAAGTTAAAATTTAATTTGATGTATCCAGCTTCATTAAAAGTTTTTATTTCCAACTCGAATGTGTTTGCGGATTCTGGACTGGCAGTTGACAGAGTACATGCATATGTGAGAAATGCAAAAAATGCCAGCTGTACAATGTGGTTTGATGGAGTACAAATATCAGGAATGTTCCTTGTGCTGTTTGGATAACCGTGAATGGCTGGTATGTAAACAATTTTGAGTGTTTTCCTTGATAAAAACAATTAAGCTTATAAAAACTGAATGTTTTAATTTAGTATATGCATCTTTATTGTAGAATGGATATCTACTGTTTTATTACCTATTTTTATTGCAGAAGCATAGTTGTGATTAGAACGGATGTTTCACAACTGCTTTTATGAGCTGTATTGTAGAACATTGTCAGATTTTATATGATGCAAAAGATATTTCAAAACTTGACTTCCCATATCATGATGGCAGTAATTCCATGGCCAGTTTTTAAATGAGCTAAGCAAGGTATGTTGGACTGTATGACTATGAAGAAGAAAAGTACAGTGAGAGTCATTCAAAACTCTCTTGTGTCATTAACAATTGATTTATTTTATAGTACTCTCTGATATACAACATGTTATATATGTTAGTTACAATTTAAAGCTGACAGAATTGTTCTAAGACTTCTAAAGAAAATTACATGAAATTAGTTTAACATTCATTCATTACAGTAAAATCTTAAGATAATAGATTATAAATGAATATAGAGGGCTAAGTTCCTCTTCCATGTGACTGTATTTGGTGTTTGAATGGCCTGAGATAGGTGGTGATACAGTGTTCCTGTGAATAAGAAAGTATGATGATTTCCATTCAGGAAAATCTTTTGTTTTTAAAACATGATTCACATTATATTGAAATTATATTAAGTGTTTTGCTGTCTGTGATAGCCATACCTTTATAGTGCTGTATCAGGTGTCTCATAAGACTGAGGGATGGTGTATGCTCATCCCCCAGATGGAATGAAACACAGGGGAGCAAAATCGAGTGAAGATACAGCCTGTCTGATCAAGACAGAGGGCAAGAAAGTTATGCCTGTCTTGTGAGAGGGTTATGGGTTGTCCATTTTCTTTCAGTGGCATGTCACCATCAGATGCTCAGCATATGAAAATGGGGAAATGTGGACAAATAGAAAATATTTCTTCAAGTTAAGCAGGCATGCTTATTGTTAGCCTTAAAAGCACAATAACTTTGTTAGAACTCAGGAAAGCTGACAGCAGTCCTTTGAATAAAAATGTCCTGATAATGTTACTCTATTAAAGCACTGAGTTGTTTCACATGCCACAACTTCTTATATAGGGATTTGAAAAATTTCCAACACTGATCAAAATAATTTCACAACAGGTGAATATTCAAAGGTAGGAGCCACTGTGCGACATAACCATTAATAACAAATAAAATAATCAAGTACAAAAACAGCTAATATGTATGTCTGCCTATTTCTTAAGTGATAATTTAGTAAAGGTGTTAAAAACAGCTGGCTTTTGGGACCATTCCACAGTTTTCATCAGGCTTATAAACATCATGATTAACAAACACTTAAAACATCTGTAAGAGATTATATCACACAAGCTGATTAGTGCATCAAATAATTCATTACTAAAGAAGCAATGTAATGAAATGCAATAGCAAAAACAATAAGAAAATAGAACCAAGGTCGTCTTCTATACAATTCTTCTATTATTCATGACTAGTTTTGTCATAAACATTTTATTTAATCACATGCTAACATAACCTGCCAAACACACATTCTATTTCATTAATATTCATAGGAGGGATATTAACATACTTTAATTTGAATTTAACTTTGAACAATAATTAATGCAAACAAAATTATGCCTGCAACTCTTTCACACATGGGGAGATGCCTCTTGGATGACCTTCACCTTCTCAGCTCAGTGGAAGATCACATCTCTGCCCTTATCTATCCCATGCCTTACATATTCATTCTGTGATCTAACATTTAGATTTTTAACTTTCAGCCCATAAACTTGCTGCCTTTGCAGCACTGTATAAAAGTTATTGAAATGCTTATTTTCTGTCTTCTGAGTGATCATCAAATCGTACAAGAATACAAATACACATAACTCCTTTAATATACGTTACATTATTCAGTGAAAAAGAAATATGCAGAACACACACTAAATGACAGTTTGTTATACACAACAGATCTGTATAAGCATCTATTATTACATGTGCTCTAGACTTCCTGTTAAGTAACATTTCTTGATAAGCAGACTAAATCTATTTTAGAAAAACAGAGACTCACTGACAGTTAGAATGAATGAATGGTTGAGAAAACAGACAGTAGCATATTTAACTCCTCTGGTTAAGTCAGTCCTCATGTACATGATCACAGGGTACACAGGAGTTAGGTTTGCAAGGAAAGCTGTGTATATTTACATTTCAAAATGGAAGTTTTGGTGGCCACAGCCCATTTCCAATGCATTCCAAGGAAGAGTGGATCCATACTATAAGCATGGTTAATAAGAAAATTGTACAGGACAGAACAAAGGGAACTAGATTTCAAAGAAACATAGGAAAGACAGCCCCCCCCCCCAAAAAAAAAAGGCTGCTGAGGACAGCTAATAAAGAAGACATGAAGAAGTAATGAAGACGACAGAAACTTGTTGGTATAGTGGAGTAATAGACGACAGTAACTTGTTCGTATAGTGGAGTAATAGACGACAGTAACTTGTTGATATAGTGGAGTAATAGATGGGTGAGGTAGATGTAAGACACACAAACAGCTTTTTATTTGCTGCTGATTTATGAATGGGGTCCAGGATGGCTAGGTGTCCAGTTGAGAGGCCAGTAGTAGATGGACAAGTGTATGCCTATAGGCTGCTGAAAAGCATGTGCAACATTTGAGAAACTGCGTACATTCTTGCTTTGGATCACAGCATACTGCATTACCTGGATAACTTTCTTTTTGTAGGGCAGACTAATTCACATCATTGTCTACAGTTGGTCATATATTTTGACCCAATAAGCAGGGATCTAGGAGTTCCCTTTGTCAAATGAGAAGGTAGAAGGCCCATCAATCAGAATATGTTTTTTAGGGATAGAAATAGGCAAACAGAAAGGCCTACCCTGTCTACCTGAAGAAAGTCTGACATGCCAGATAAATCATACAAACAGATTTGGGGGAAAGAGAAGACACAGTGGTGCAGTAGTTAGCATTGTCACTTCACAGCAAGAGGTTCTTCAGTTTGATTCTTGGCTGGGATGCCTTCTGTGTGGAGTCTGCATGTCCTCCCTGTAGTCACCCAGGTCATCCAGTTTCCTCCCACACCCCAAGGACATGCAGTAGGTAGATTGGACACTCTAAACTGGCCATAGGTGAGAGTAAGCGAGTGTGAGTGAGTGGTATGAATGTACTACCATGGCAGGGCTAGCCACCCAGCGGTGTAAACTTTAGCTCAAGATGATTGTTACTGCTGAAGTGACATCTTGACCCTATGTACAAAATGGGAAAAGGGGTTGAGGATGGATGGATGGAGAAGATCACATGAAATCAGGAATTAAAGGACTTGTTGGATTTTGCCTTCAACATGATCCCAGGGGGCAGAATATGCATGCCGAGGCCAGCAGCAAAAGTGGCAGGATACTCAAAACCACACCATAGGATCAGGATCATGCAACACATTAAAACATAATCTAGGAGTGTGGCAGACATTCATTTGTGAATGCAATGGAACAGCACTATGGCAGCAGGTTGCCACAGATGGAGAAGCAGAAATATAAATAAATACTTTCATATCCATCCAGGACCCCCCCTCTCAGTGTACGTTCTAAATGCTTTTATGGTAATTGTAGCTGTTTTGAAAACTGCATATACTGTTGCGTTTTCAGTCTAATGATAATAACATTATATTGTGACTGCTATGTGTTATTTTTGATCTGAATGGGAATTCCATGTGTCCCTGGACTGAGCCTGAAAAGTGGTACAGTATGATCAGTGCCTTACCTCGATCAACAAATACAAAGAAATAAATGAAAATAAACTAAATAAATATGTGAAAATGCAGGGTGGTAAAGGATTTACGGATTGCATCAGAATGTGGCCAAGATTAACTAGCAGAAGGGATCAACTATCCATTACAGATCTGGAATTCTTCCCAGTGACAGAAGCAGATGGAAACAAGTTAATCTGACTCAGGTTGGACAACACGTCTAGTCCATACTGTGCAATCAGCTGGGAGGAAAAGAGTAAATAGGTAAACTAATGAGACATTTTATACTAAGCTGCTTAAAGTGGTGGCCAGTTAGGCTGCAGCAAATACAAGAGTTACATAACTCATTCACTGATATCTTTGCTCATTCTTAGAAGACTCAATCAGGATACTGGCACTGTAAGAAGTACCAATATCTGAGAAGATGCAAATTCATTTATGGGATTTGAGGACATATGAGAATGACAGTTAGTAAATAACTCCCATAGTATAGGTACCTGGACAGCTTACAAAAGGGGGTTTCAGCACTGTAAAAACAGTAAGAAGGCACAAGGTTGGAGAGTGATATTGTCCATAACAACAGAGGCCATATCACCTGGTAATAGAGGAGGCTGTAAACAACAAGGGAAAGTCTGCCTTACACCAGGCAAGCTATCAGCTGGCTGCACAAAGACAGGAACTGAGTAGGGTCCACAAAAACAGGTATGATAAGATGCATGCCAGAAGTCGGGCAAGAAGATACCCAAGCAGCCCAGACAAATTTTACCCAGCTAGCTCTGCAGTTATGAAAGCCTTATGGGACATACTTCCAAATGTATGTCATCATGAATACAAGGTGTGTCTTTTCAGAACCTGTTGTTTATCAGCCCTATTTGGAGCAGTTTTTTTGGACAAAATTAGTATAGTCTAATGGTAAATAGGAACAACCTATAGTTCTGCATATCCAGGATGAGGTTACAGATAAGGAGTCATGCATATAGGCAGGCAATTCTATGACTAATCAAGAAATGAAGGGCCAATTGGTGATTCCAGACCTAGAGGGAAGAGAATGGAATGTAGTGCAATGCCTGCAAAATTACCAAACACCATAGGTTCATAGGTTGATACTAGGCTGTTGGCCCCAAGGCCTATACAAGCCTAGGCAAACAATTCCCCGTATATTTCTTCCCACAATATTTACTTCCCTGGACCCCTGTCTAGCAGGGTGACTGACATGATCCCCGGGGTCCTCCTGGCCAAGAGGCTGAAGGATAGGTACATTTCTCTGCAAACAGGGAAATCCACTCACACGATTTCAGCACTGAGAGGTGCACAGGAAAGATCATTTTACTGCCATCAGGAGGGTATACTGATTACCCAGTTTCAGACATGTGCCATAATAAAGAGAGCAGATGAGTGTTGCACCATAGACTCCAAAAGGAAAATCCCATAGTCATTTAGGATAGGGGTGGCATCTCATACATAGTGAGCAGTGGCATCATGAGAGAGCATCAAGACACTGGGAAGATGATAGTCCAAAACTAACAAAAGATGTATGAAAAGTAACTTGTTATAACAAGCGTGGCATGTTGTCCATTGTATTTAGAACAAAGACCTAAAGCCCAGTGGGGCATGTTGATAATGGATCATTCACTAAGGTTTGGGGAGATTATGAAATTAATACAGCAAGAGTTAACATTTTTAGTATTCCTCTGGTCACAGGCTGTAGTACCATGGTCTGAGGTGATTCAGAAGTTGAAATGGCATACAGCCACATCTATCAAAGCAGCAGAAACAATTAGAAAGAGGATTAGTGTCACCATGCATGAACTCATGGCAGAGGCTGCAGAATCTGCATAGCACTTCCCAGCATACGAAGGAAATGAGCAGTAATGTAACATGCTTTTATGCCTTAGTATATAATGCTCACTGCAACAGGTATAATAGCCTGCTGGCTAGCTGCAGCCATGTGTTCTGCTATGTTCAGAGGAGTGCAACAAATGTTTTCACCCTGTTTGCACATCTGTATCAACTATGTTTTTTTCTAAGTATGTTTATTAACTTTAGCAACATTTTAAAGCTATCTTTTGGGTAGCATTGCATTTGAACTACTGTGCTAGAGTGAATGCTAATGTGGTAGTCACAACATTTTGTGTTTATATTGTTTGAGATTTCTCTTTCTGTCCTCTCTAAAATACCTCCATCTATCTTTTGTGCACTAAACTCCATAACTGGTAACAATTGTTTATGTTTTCTCTCATCAGCTAAGACAAGCTTTGTCTTTTTCCTATTCATACTGCCAGTGTACTGTTAAAAGTCCTGCATACTGAATAAACAGTTGCAACAGAAATTGCTTATCATTCAGCTCTGTTCTCTCTCACCTTGCAGCATCTTTGCAAAGTATTTTGGGTTAGTTTTTTAAGCTTTAAAATATACTTATTTAAGGCATTATCTACTTTCTAGCAAGTTGGTACACTGTGAAGCAGCTTGGCAGCAAGAACCCCCCACATTCTTAAAATAATATGTTAGTTTTCAACAAATTTATGTCTATTAAATGCTGGACTAATCAGCCTGCTTTAAGACATTTCTTACCTGATAGTACTATGCAATAAAACCTCCTTTTTACTTAGTATTAACAGTACATAGCCTTTTTCTGTTAGACATTTTACTGATTGTTTCCAGACTGTGCTTGCCTCTGGGCTTGGCTCAATCCGCTCCACTCACCCTTGCTTTGCTTGGCCTCACTCCGCTCCCCAACCTTACCCCCATTCCCACCCCCACTTTCCTTACACTTATTAACCTAAACCACACCTTTCTAACTCATTATTCTAAACCTTGCAACTACCTCATTCCAACACACCCACAATTAATTATTTTTTTTCACTTTCTCCCCTGCCAACGCACTAACCATTATTTCATCCATCATATAACACTGTCTCCCCATCACTGTATCAGTACATTTTTCTCACTATTAAACTACACTCTCTCCTACTCACTACCCTCTACCTAGCCTCCCACTCCACTACCTTCATCACATCAAACACAACACACTACGCCTCTTCTACACTCCCCACTATTACATGCCATGCAAAACCAAATATCCATTTTCACATCTGTTCTAACCTCTACACTAACTCTAACATACTGTTCTTCCACTATAAATATGTCCAGAACCCAACCTTCCTTCCTGTCCAGATTTTTTTCATTGACTAATAGCCAAGTACAAACTCTCTCTCCTTCTACACTCACTAACAGAAATCAAACTCCAAGCTGACATACATCTTAACCCAGGACTCACACAGCTACTCCCACTCCACCCAATAACACCCACCACATCTGCTAATACTATCCTCCATCTTCTTCCCCTACAAAATTACAAATCAGACTTATTCATAACTAATTTTAACCCCAGAAGTATCACAACAAAAAATAGTGAATTTCATGTAGCCCTAATTACCTGCACTCCTGATATAGTAATTATTACAGAAACATGGCTAAAACCACACATTAAATTGAGGAAATACTCACTAGTGGTTATAATGTTATCAGACAAAATTACAAATCAGACTTATTCATAACTAATTTTAACCCCAGAAGTATCACAACAAAAAATAGTGAATTTCATGTAGCCCTAATTACCTGCACTCCTGATATAGTAATTATTACAGAAACATGGCTAAAACCACACATTAAATTGAGGAAATACTCATTAGTGGTTATAATGTTATTAGACAAAATTACAAATCAGACTTATTCATAACTAATTTTAACCCCAGAAGTATCACAACAAAAAATAGTGAATTTCATGTAGCCCTAATTACCTGCACTCCTGATATAGTAATTATTACAGAAACAAGGCTAAAACCACACATTAAATTGAGGAAATACTCACTAGTGGTTATAATGTTATCAGACAAAATTACAAATCAGACTTATTCATAACTAATTTTAACCCCAGAAGTATCACAACAACAAATAGTGAATTTCATGTAGCCCTAATTACCTGCACTCCTGATATAGTAATTATTACAGAAACATGGCTAAAACCACACATTAAATTGAGGAAATACTCACTAGTGGTTATAATGTTATTAAACAAGATAGGCTGAACAAGCATGGTAGAGGCATTGCCATCATGTATAAAAATTCCCTCAAAATTGAAAATTAATCTGTACTCCCCCAAATCTATCAGAAGCAGAAATTCATACTACCCGATTTGAAGTAAATCCACATAAAACCATCAAAATTATTGCCTCCTACCTACCACTAGGAAATAATCTACCTAGCATTGAAAGTCTTCTATCTTGGGCATCCTCTACTTTCAACCAAGAAACTATAGTGCTAGGTGATTTCAGCTTAGACTGGCTATCCTGCTCATCTGACAACCCCTCCAATTTTATCAATTTATTCAATTTCACCCAAACTATAAACTTCCCCACTAGAATTGATAAACACACTAACAAAGAATCTATTCTAGACTGGATACTAACCAATAAGACCAACTTTACCCACCAGGCTATGTGCCTCCCCGATTCTCTCAGTGATCACTCCCCTACCTTTCGTCTAAGGAAATGCATTTCACTCCCCATGTAATGTCATTTCCAAACACATACGCAACAAAATACATTTTTCTCCTACCATCTTAAATTCCCTACTTCAAAACTGCAACTGGTCACTTCTAAAATCATTCCACCTAGACAAAGCTGCCCAATATTTTAATGATACCTCTCTCAACATCCCTAATAACCTCTCTCCAGCAAGAAAAATTCGCTCAAAAAGCCAAAAACCTACCTTGGATAACTAAAGATGCTAAATCTCTTATTAAACAAAGGGATAGACCATGGACTGCTTATCAAGCCTCTAAAACCTCAAAAAAAAAAAAAACCTCACCGCTTACAAACAACCAAGAAACCTAACTAAGAAGCAAATATTATCTGACAAAAAATCTTATTTTCTAGCTAGTCATCAAAAACACATACATAACTCACAAAACATTTTGGCAAAACCTTAACTACCTCCTCAACCCTGACAAAACCTCTACCGCTGCACCATCTATAACAAATAGCACTAAATGTATAGCATCCCAATTTAACTCTCATTTCATTACAACTATCAACTAACTTTTAAACAACAACAAATCTAACTGACCCCTTACATCATCTACCTCTACTAACTCTAAACCAAACTACTTCTCTTTTAAACCCATACAAACCTCTTATATAAAAAACTCCTATCAAAACTAAAACCTACCTGTCTAGGAGCTGACCAACTCCCTAATGACTTCTTAAAAACTGCTGCAAGCTCCATCGCCTATCATGTATCTATCCTAATCAATCGTTCTATCATAGAACAATATGTCCCCATACTATGGAAAATATCCCATATTATCCCCCTCCACAAGGGAGGCCCATCTAAAGATCTCTCTAATTATTGGCCCATTGCCATTCTCTCACCCCTAGCCAAAATCTTACAGAAATGTACTAAGAACCAATCTCCACCAAACATGGTAAAGAAGCAATGGATTCACCAAAAAAAAAAAAAAAATCACCACTGCAAGCTGTAGAGTCAGGCTAACTAAGCGCTTGTCACCTTCAAATAAGTCCAAAACTGCACTCATAAAAGCAAGAAATATTTATTGTAAAACACAACGAACTGATCGCTTTCACCCACCATAAACCTAGGGCTTCATCAGAGTTGAAAACAGCACATCACTCAATCCTTAAATAAGGAAAATCAAACCCAGATGACCCTTATCTAATATAACTGCTTAAAGACATACACCGTATCATAAAAAAATTAATTCTGAAAAAAATATATAAAAAACTGCATTTTAAAACCTTGTATGTGATCAGGTGTATGGATATCTTGCGATACAAACATTATGTTATATTAGCAGTATCAAAGCCACTATTTTAACTGTGCTCTTAGCCTCAACATGCTGCTACTAGAACAAGCTTCATTAATACCAGGGCTAGCCATGGCATTCAATCTTAGTTGCCATGCCAGTTCTTTATATTCCAACATATTTTTGCATCCCCCCATGATTATTCATTTGTACTCTATAATAAAAAATATATATTTTTAAATTAGTGCATTTGGTAGAATGGACATAGAGAGCATTAATAGTTTTCTTATTTTTTATATCTCTTGTGTGTTCTGCCATATGTTCCCTCAGTTTTCTAGTAGTTTAGCCTACATAGAATGCCATACAGGAAATGCAGGAAACAACTTAAACTACATAATCTGTATTACAGTTACACTTGCCAGGACAACATAATGTTCTATTGTATCCAGGAATAACAATATATGGACCATCATTAACAAATTTACACATTCCACACCAACCACATTTAAACATTTTCGAATTTAAATTTCTGTGTTTGCATGTGGACCTATTCCCACTTTCTTACCAATTTTTCAGGCTTCTGCCCTTAGAATATGTTACAACAGGTCTGTCCTCAAGCTTAGAAACCAATTCTTGGGAGTAAATCACAATCTAGTGGTTGCTGAGTATGCCAACTATATATTGCCCACAAGAATTATTGCACTTTACAACTAAAGCTCCTTGTCTATTCTTCTTGACATCATTCATCACAATGTTTACCTGTAACCCATTTTTAAAATGGGTGCAAATTTATTACCTCAGAATTTTATTATTTCTTTTTTAACTTTCTTTAAAAGATTCATGGGGTAACCCCTATCCAGGAACAACCCAATCAAAGTTTGGAATTTGATAAGAAAATTAACATCATCACAGACTAACCTTGAAAGTCTGACCATTTGACCTTTGATAATGCTTCTTTTTTTGTGTGGGGGATGACAACTATCATAATGCAACCTTGCATTAAAATAAGTCTCTTTTCTGTATATGTTGGACCCCCACCTCTTATTAACAAGTCCTTATAGATATGAATGTCTAGGTAATCAATACTTTCATAGTTAATCTTATTGGTAAATCTCAAGGAAGTAGTGGTTTTACTTATATAATCAAATTATTCCACAAACTTTTAATTTCCTTTCCACAAGATCAGTATGTCATCTAAAAAATCTATCATACCTCAAAAGTTTTTTCATGTGTGTTGAAGTAAATATGTGGACTTTTTCCCACTCTGCCAAGACTAAATTAGCATAAATGGGTGCACATGTTGCACCCATTGCTACACCAGACGTTTGTTGAAACAATTCTCCTTAGAAGTACAAATAATTATTTTTAAGCACAGTTTCCATCATGGTAGTAATAGCATTGATGTAGGTGTTGGTCAGTCTGTCACTACCACACAAGGCTTCATGGAAAAATTCCATGCCTTCCTCGTGGTATTGTTGTAAATAAATTAATCACATCCATGGTTATAAAAAATGCATTTTCATCAAAATCAGTGTTTTTAAGGGCATTCAAACAATGCCAAGAATCTTTAAGTATGTGTGTATGAGAATCCAATAAGTGCTTTGCATGGTAGTCAATAAAGGCTGATAAAGATTCAGTTTTTGACCTACCTGCTGCTACTACTGGTCTAAATGGGGGATTTGAAACATATTTATGAACCTTTGGAATACCGAAGATAGATGGAATTACTGGTGTTTCTACTGTCAATAATTCATATTCATCTTTGTATATTCCCCCCCCCCCCGAAATAGTGCATCTAAAAGCCACCAATCAATTTTTGCATAAGCAACATTAATCTCATTGTTAGAAATTTTTGAGTATGTGTTTGTATCAGTCAAACTCTCATACATTCTACCTATGTATCTATGTATGGCATAACAACTAACAACCACCCGTGTCAGGTTTCATGATACGATAATATTTGGTAGAAGCCAAAGATTTTAAATATGAATATTCACCAGGGGTCAGGATTTCTAAAATTTTCCTATTCTTATTATCAGTTGTCTGAAATCCCTTTCACATAGTTGTTCAAACAGGTAAACAGTAGGATGAGACGGTGGAATAAAAGTACTTTTCTTTCTTAATGAATTCTCACTTCTATAATCAATATGAGTTGTTTCACTAAAAAACATTTTTAAATTCAAATTTCTTGTATAAATTTTTAAACTAATCAACACATCAGCAATGTCCATTTTAAATTAAGACACAAAAGTAAAGCCTCTCTTAAAGAGTTTCACAAGATCAGGTGTAACATCCAAAGCACTAAAGTTGAAAATTTTAAAACCAGTTAGTACATATTGTCCTTGTAGTGTTGTTTGTTGTTGTACCAGTTCATATTTTTCAACTCTGATGATTCCCTAGGTTTATGGTGGGCGAAAGGGCTCAGTTTGTTGTGTTTTACAATAAACATTTCTTGCTTTTATGAACAGCAGTTTTGGACTTATTTTGAGGTAACAAGCACTTAGCCTGACTCTACAGCTTACAGTGGTGATTTTTTTTTTTGTGAATTCTTAGAGAGGTGTATCCATAAGCAGCTCCTAGACCACCTCACTACAAATAACCTCTTCTTATTTAGTTCACAGCATGGCTTCCATCCAAAACACAGTACATCCACAGCTCTCATAGGTTTCACTAAATACATTAACCTCCTTAAAAGCAATGGACAACTAGTCTCTACTATATTCCTTGATACGTCCAAAGCTTTTGATACAGTATCCCACCAACTATTACTCAATACTCTAGCTTCCTTCAACCTCAACTCTTCAGCTCTCAACTGGTTCTATAGCTACCTTACTAAGTGACAACAGGCAACTAAATGAGATAATAAACTCTCCACACTCCTCCAAGTCTCTGTTGGGATTCCTCAGGGTTCCATCCTTGGCCCTCTGCTTTTTATTATATTCAGAAATAGTCTAAACACTGCCACTAAATCTGCTTCTATCATTCAATATGCTGACGATGCTACTCTTATTTGCTCTGCTCCCACAACCCCAGAACTCCAAGATAAACTGCAAAAGTAATTTCTAGATATTGAAAATTAGCTAAATGAACTTCAACTCATCCTAAACCCAAACAAAACAAAATTAATGATCACTAACAGGAAATCAAAAGCAAAACCACCATCTCTCTCCATCTACTCCACTAATGACACTACAACAGAACCAGTTAACCAAAGAAAACTACTTGGTGTCACAATAGACAACAACCTAACTTTCAATAAACACATATTACTCATGATAAAGAAAGTTCACATCAAACCTGGTGCTCTACATAGGGCCAAACCTTACCTTACTCAAAATGCCAGACCAGCCACAGCTAGATCCCACCTCCTATCTACTCTTCTCTACTGTTCTCAACTTTGTACTAACCTGCGCAAGTCTGATTTACATCTACTTGATTCCTGCTATAACAAAATAGCAAAATTTGTTGCTAATATACCCAACAGGACCCATCATTGCCTTGCTCTTCAAAAATGACACTGGCTTGAATTTCCCAATCTGTTATCACTCAATCAGCTCACCACTGCCCACTTCAATATCCACAAACCTGAAAACTTCCCTGCACTCTCCAACCTAGTACAACTAAATACCAACCCCAGGACCCTTACATCATCCGATAAACTTATACTGAAGGTTACAAAGTCCCATAATTACTTTGGTGACTCTCCTTTCTCCTTCAAAGTAGCCAAACAGTGGAACCTATTACCACAGAATATCTTAAAAAACACAGATCGTCATAGCTTCAAAAAACTTTTAAAGGAATACCTTACTCAACAATGGCTATGCTCCTGTAATACTCCTGGCTAGTTTCTCATGCCTTCCATCAAATGATTTCTATTCTGTTATCTTGTTGTCTTACTTCTACCAAATGAAAATACCACAATGGTTTTTAATTATATATCTAGAGAGTTTCATATTACTGTCTGTAGTAAGGCTTAAGAAATGTAATGTTTTCTGTTTTACACTCCTCTTTTTGTAAATTGTGATTGTTGGCAACTGTCAAACTTTTTGTATATTGCTTGTAAATCTTTTAGAAATTTTTGTAATCTTTTTATACTATTGTTATGGAATTATCTCCCTGGGTCTCTGCTGAAAGCAGGCTACGTGCCCAGCTGGACCCTACCCGGTTAACAAATGTAAAATAAATAAATCCTATGGGTTAGGCTTGTAAAGGCTCCAGGGCCATTAGCCTAGTACACACCTATGAACCTATGAACCTAAATGTTGATGTGTTACATTTATTGGCAGTTTTTTTTATGTGGAATTAAGGGCATAGATACAAGGAAATAAATAAAGAAAGTTAGGTGCAAGTAAGGTTATGCACTTGATGAAATTGGGGGATTCTACCCCTTTCAGTGGCAGAAGGTAGGAATGGTAAGGGATGCGCACGTGTGTGTGTGTGTGTGTGTGTGTGTGTGTGTGTGTGTGTGTGTGTGTGTGTGTGTGTGTGTGTGTGTGTGTGTGTGCATGTGTGTGTGTGTACACAAACATATATATATATATATATATATATATATATATATATATATCTATATATATATTTACTAGGCAGGTATGAGCCTGACACTGAGCAGCATATTACCATCACAGAGTATGATGCCACAATATGTGCAAAAGATAGTTGATTTTTAACGACTGGCTGTCTTTCTGGTATCATTCTAAGGGGATCCAACATTTGTCAACTTGGGAGGACATGGTCCAAATACTATGTTGCTTTGCCAAGAATGGGCTGCATCTTTCCCCTCTAGACTTTCAAATACTGGCTAAGGCTTTGTTGGCCCCCATGGTGCCTTTTTTAGACAATGCCGAATTAGCAAACCTACCAACATAGCAAAATCAACTCAACAGAATCTCATTGTATTACTGATCAATGCCAGGAGCCTAAATAAAAATCTACACTCCCTCCAAGCCCTCCTCACACTCAAAAATGCAGACAGCTGTGCAGTTACTGAGACATGGTTTAATGCAGCAGAGGGTATCCCAACAGTGCAAGGTTTCAGTGCTTTCCACACTTTTAGAACAGTAGCTGTACAAATAAGGGCTAAAGGTAGAGGTTTTTCAATATACACCAGTAGCAAGCATACCTCTAAGTTGATCAAAGAGGATACCATCCTGGAGCTCCTCCACATGCAGATCACCATGGACAAAGTCCCATACCATATCCTAGCCAGCTATAGGTCACCCTCCATGCCCCAAGAAGCTCACAATGCATACCTGGGAGCTACTGGAGCCACTTACCTTCCAACATAACACCTGACTCATGATAACTCCTCTATAGACTGGGAATCTTACCTGACCTAAAATCTACAGGCACAGCGATTCCTGGACATCATAAATACTAACACCCTGGACTAAATAGTAAAAATTCACACTAGAAGCTCCAACATACAGGACCTCATATTCAAAAAATATGGGAAAATGCTGCACCCCGCCACCCCCAATTTCTCATCCTCCCTGGTAAGGTCCGACCATAGAAC
>NC_056735.1:617645118-617672618 GCF_019279795.1 Protopterus annectens | reverse complement strand
AAAAAGGATTACAAATATCTAAAACAGTTGAACTAATGGCAGAAGCCAGATTTCTTTCAATGGAAATGTAGTATCAGATATGGTCTGGCTTTGGGAATTGGGGCACGTTACTTAAGTCAGGAAGAGAAACTTTTCCAGGCTGTAACTCCTCCACATAACTCATAATGCTCCATGTTCCTCATTAACTCTCCAGATCTGTTTTATCACTCATCATTGTCACATGGTTAAATATAATGCAGGCTTTATTTTTCTAATTACTATCATGAACTCATCTCTTTGATTGATCATTTACCTTGTTCTACACGATTTAGGTCAGGTCTGATTTTATACCCTTTTAAGAGTTTTTGCAGAATTGTTACTCCCTTTCACTTAGGCCATGGCCTTGTCCCTGTGCTGCTGCATCCTTCACTTCATTTAAAAGTTACTACTTTAACTTTAACTTTTAGATTAGTATTGTTATTGTTTTTGACAGCATTTTTGCTGTGTAACTCAGATCTCATCCAATATTCTGTTTTGGACTGCAGTTTACTGTTACATATTTAGGCTAAACAATTTTATATGTTGTAATATTTAACTGTTGTGGTTGTGTTCCATTGTTCCAGAGTTTAATTATAGGTAATTTCTGATGTGGAGTCTAAACAAGTAGTTTTTAAGGAACATGAGTCTTCTGGGTATAAAATCCCACCCTTGGACAGCCATGTTTTGCTCATAGTGTGCTTGTGCATGCAGAACTTGAAAATTAATTGTGATATACGAGAGGTATTTGATAAACAGTTTAATAAGCAGAAAAAAAGAGAGTTAAATATTTTAATGTGTAAGGATGACACAGTTCAGGTGAATCATCTTCTTCTTTAGGTCTAAAGATTCAACATATTTTCTATACAAAAATCTGATGATGGGGACAATATATCATAAAAGAGAAGCACCCCAGACTAACCCAGAGCATATTACATAGAAATAAATTGTTTTTGTGGGAGCAATACATGCAGAATAATGTTCAGGAGGAAGAGTGAGGTCAAAGAAAAGGCAGGAATTGAGTGATTTATGTAATGATGCTCTGAATGACAGTTGTTATAAGAAAGAACATATGTAATGGAACAAAATGAATGTTAATAGTTTCTTTTCTTTCTATTAATATATTCATGCATGTGTCTTAAGTCATATGCTAATAAAGGTGTTTAAAATAGTGGTAATGAATATGTTGGAGAATTGCCCCTCAGGCATTTGAATCAGGACAGTATTATCTCACTTTTGAAGGGAGAGTTAAGCAAATTTGTTACTTCTAGACTGCTGTCTGCTAAGTTATTCAGATATGAATCTCCCAGCTCAGCTAAGCTGTCACACTGGATATAAACTATGTGAAGGTGATGAAGGCTGTTTTGCAAGTGTAGACAGTGATGGATTTTATCAATTTTCTAGAGTGTTCCAAAGAGGATCAGGAAATACATCCTTGCTGTACTTTTCTATTGCCTTCAAATCAGTCACAGTTTTAAAACTATTTTTGATGGGGTCAATCAGCAGCCTTCACATGCGAGAGAAAATATAAACAGATGCTTCCTCATCAACACTACCATTGGCGTCAGTAGTATTGGTGTCAGTACTGTTAGTGCTGAACATTTCTTTGTTTCCTGGATGTCATGGTCGAGGAGTCAGGCTCAGTGTCTGTGCTAACATAGTTGAAAAAATTGCTCGAAACCACCACGAGATAAATCCAAGGACATTTAATGATAAAAACAACAACAGAAACAAGCGCTTTCACGCAATAAAATTGCGCTTCCTCAGGTTACAATCTCACTGAAATTTCATTACCCTTTTATACTAAATCATTAAATACAATCAATTAATTAATTTAGAAATCAGCACATTGTTAAGATGAAATTTCATCAAAATTCATATTAGCAACCTAAAATTCCGTTTAAAAACTAAATGAAACATTTATGATGTTTACATACTCAATAATTTCCACACTTTTTAAAATTTCATCAACAAAATAATCCAAAAAATACATAAAGTGCATAAAGTATCAATAATTGATGAAGGTATACCTCGTTGATTGTAATTGAGGAAGTTATGCCCATGTTTGGAAGAAAGCTAGCTTAAGGTATAACATTACTCATAAATCTTGTTACCAAGTTGGAGCATCAACATTATTACTTTACAATAAATATAATACAAGGCATAAAGCCAAAGTATTAGTTATAATTATCATTAACAGTCCAGTTAACACAGAACAGTAAGTTGTCTAAGAGCACGCAAAACGCGTGCAAGCAAAACAAAAGCCCGACATCATCATCTGGGCAATACTACCAGCATAAATATAGCAACAATGTTGCACGTCATTACCAGTCAAACCATGACAATAACGTCATATCCAGTAAGACAAATTATGTGCAGATTACATTATATAAAATGATAAAACATGATAGATAAGGAGACAAAACGGCCAATCCCAAGCAACTAGGCTCACAGCACGCAGTGCTTACAAGCTTCATTTTGTCTTCAATAGACGCTATTCTCTATTCACAATGAAGCCTTAGATATTCATATGATCAAAGATATAAATAGGCCGATCGATGGCATAAAAAGTATGTATAGATAAAGAGGCATAGAATAGCCAATCTGAAGGATGACAGTTTACAAAAAAACAATCATACTAGCAAGATATACAAAAAATTATTTGCAAAAATCATTAATCATAAGCAATTTCTACATAAAAAGGCTATTATCACACCAGAGATCAACACCAAATAGTATCATTAGAGACACGTTAACTAATCAGATCCAAATTAGTATTATAACCAAAATAATAATATGTAATATCTAGAGTCTATGTGCATAAAATATAAATATATAAATAAATAATACAAAGAATACATGAAAATTTCTTCATATCAGCATCATCAATCAGATAAAGGTGAGAGCCAAAATCATGAAGCAGTTTAGATCCGGGCAATTCCTTACGATGCAAGGTGCCCAAACAGATAACCAAACATCTTCATAAATTAGAATAAATAGCAGTGCATTATGATGAAAATATTAACTATAGGAATAATACAGTATACATAACTAACATAGTAGATGAAAAATAATATTGGATAGTATAAAGCACTGAAACTTTTGTTATGGTGAATCACCCTGTTCAAGTCTTTGATCTCAAAGGAGAAGTCCTGAATACAGGACATCAACGATATAGCACATGATGAAAGTTCTTACTATAAAGCACAATAAAATAAATCAGCTAAGTGGGTCCTGACAAAGCTGGTCGAAGATTAACCACAGAGTTCAAGCCAGGTGGTATGTGGGCTTTAAGTCTCAGGATCCACCTTAGCTCAAAAGTTTCTAAGGTGTTCATATGATCACCCTCCCTCCTATTGTGGTCTATAATTTGCAAGACCTGAAACACAAAACTGTGTTTAGGGTGAGCAAAACAATGCAAAGCCAATGCATTGGTAGAGTTATTCCTTCTTATGTTGTAAACATGATCGTATATCTGATCCCTTAATCTTCGTGAAGTCAGCCCCACGTAATAACTGTCACACAAGTTACAGGTGGCTAAATAGACGACATTTCTGGTATTACAATTTGCATAAAACATAGAGGTTATTCTTAATTCAGCACCCGGGGGGGTAAAACCACACTTCTTGGTGATATACCCACAAAGGGAGCATTTTCCACATGGAAAGGTACCTGTTTTTAATTGAGACCTAACATCAATAGGTGTAATAACTAATTTTTCTTTACATAGGAGCCTTTTGATGTTCATACAATTCATAAATCTAAAAGCTGGTTTCTCACTGACAATTTCTAAGACAGCTGTATCTGATAGTAAGATCTTCCAATTATCTCTTACTATTTTAGTTAGGAATTGCACATCACCAGTATATTTTATATCATATTGTATTTTATTAGCCATATTTTTGGTGGAAGTGTAAGATTTAAAAAACTTTTTAGCCTGAAACTTAGTATTGTCAAGCATGGATTTCATCACGTCATCAATTAATTTCAAAGGGTAACCCCTATCCATAAAATGTTTCTTCTGAATGTCAATTAAATTAAGGGCATTCGATTTATCACTACATATTTTAAATATCCTACCCATCTGATTCTTTATTATGTTCCGGAAAATGTGACGCGGATGTAAGCTATCATAGTGGAGGATCCCATTCCTCCAGCAAGATTTTCTATAAAGAGTAGTTGCTAGCTCACATCGGATGTCTTTATTAATAGTGATATCTAAAAAATTTATACTATCCTTAGAAAATTCATAACTGAACTTAAAAAACGAAGTAGTGCTATTCATATGACTTATGAACGAAGTAAGACTAATTTCGTCCCCATTCCATAATACTAATATGTCGTCTACAAAGCGTCTGTACAGAACGACATTTGCGAACCTAGGATCATTAAAAATGTGCTCCTTTTCCCATTCAAAAACAACAAGATTAGCATATGCATTAGCACAGGGGGTGCCCATGGCCACCCCCCATGTTTGTGCATATGTCATGTTGTCATATAAGAAAACATTGTTGTTGAGGACAAGGTCCAACAAACAGCAAACATTCATAACTTCACCATTATCAATGTTTAATCGTGTCATATGAGATCTTATTGCATTTAAACCATATTCGTTGGGAATGTTGGTAAAGAGGCTCTCAATGTCTAGTGTTACTAGCAAAGTTTTATCTGTTATTTTATCTTTTACCATATTTATTTTCAAATCATCTAATAGTCTAAAAGAGTCAAGTAAAATAGTAGGTACTTTCTTAACAAGTGCTCCCAATCTAGTTTGTATGTATAGAGATGCGTTTTGAGTTACCCAATGGTCACCCGATACAATGGGACGCAAAGGGGGTGGATGCTTGCCCTTATGCAACTTGGGCAAACCTTTGATAATCGGAATCAAAGGGAATTCTATCATCAAAAAATCATACAAACACTTGTCAATGGATCTAGTCATTAGCATGTCATACAGTGTATCATGAACATACTGTACTATAGATCCTATACGCAATTTATCAATTTTCTTATATGCAGTATCATTGCTCAACATATTTAACATTAATTGATGATAAAAAACAGCATCCATCGCTACGATCCCCCCTCCTTTATCTGCGGGCTTAAATACAAGCTTAGAATCATTACATAAAGCTTTTAGCTCAGAACTTTCTTCCATATTTAAATTAATTAAGATGTTCTTTTTCTCTTGACTATCATAATAATGGTAAAAGTCCCGTTCACAAGTATATGCAGAATAATGTTCAGGAGGAAGAGTGAGGTCAAAGAAAAGGCAGGAATTGAGTGATTTATGCAATGATGCTCTGAATGACAGTTGTTATAAGAAAGAACATATGTAATGGAACAAAATGAATGTTAATAGTTTCTTTTCTTTCTATTAATATATTCATGCATGTGTCTTAAGTCATATGCTAATAAAGGTGTTTAAAATAGTGGTAATGAATATGTTGGAGAATTGCCCCTCAGGCATTTGAATCAGGACAGTATTATCTCACTTTTGAAGGGAGAGTTAAGCAAATTTGTTACTTCTAGACTGCTGTCTGCTAAGTTATTCAGATATGAATCTCCCAGCTCAGCTAAGCTGTCACACTGGATATAAACTATGTGAAGGTGATGAAGGCTGTTTTGCAAGTGTAGACAGTGATGGATTTTATCAATTTTCTAGAGTGTTCCAAAGAGGATCAGGAAATACATCCTTGCTGTACTTTTCTATTGCCTTCAAATCAGTCACAGTTTTAAAACTATTTTTGATGGGGTCAATCAGCAGCCTTCACATGCGAGAGAAAATATAAACAGATGCTTCCTCATCAACACTACCATTGGCGTCAGTAGTATTGGTGTCAGTACTGTTAGTGCTGAACATTTCTTTGTTTCCTGGATGTCATGGTCGAGGAGTCAGGCTCAGTGTCTGTGCTAACATCCTTTGGACTATTTTGAACATTTCTTTGTTTTCTGGATGTCATGGTCGAGGAGTCAGGCTCAGTGTCTTTGCTAACATCCTTTGGACTATTTTTGACCATTAGATTTTGTCCTTGGACTTTTAACCACTTGGTCCAAAGATGCTCAGTTCTAATCTCAGTTATGGGAATACTTTTGATGTGAATGGTAAGGACTGACTCATTAGTTTTAATGATGTTGAGGTTGTTAAAGGTGCTGCTGATCAGTCCATTAATGTCAATGTCATCAGAGCTGAGTAGGTTCTCAGCTCTGACTGCTCTGTTGGCACTATAGCCTTTTCTGTACAGGACTCTCCCAGGAAGAGCCTTGGCTTAAGCAGGGAATATTCTCTTATCTGCACTTACTCCTTCTCATTCTTTTCATCACAGGGGCACAGGATCAAATGATCAATGGCAACACCACTGAGAAGGGTCAGCTCCTTTTTATCCTCAGAATCATATCCACTGATGACAGGAAAGGCACAGGACCAGACGATCAATGGCAACACCATTCAGGAGGGTCAGCTCCTTTTCATCCTCAGAATCATCCACACTGATGACAAGGAAGAAGACTCTGTGTAAGAGAAAGCACATTGACTTTCCCTTGGACTGCCCAGGACCATACAGTCATGAAAGCAGTGTAGGAGATTCCCCAATTTCCTGTTGAATGACCCCAAATTTGATGAGGTTCTGGAAATGATGCAGAATAGAAAGTGGTTCCTATCCTCTGAAGAATGTCTTTCAGAAGGCTTTCCAGCCTCCACTCAAATGGTCTACAGAGGGGGTCCAATTATGGATAGCATGGTCATCATTAACATCAGGAAGTTTTAGGAGAGATCCTGATGCCATAGTGCCTGTTCCAGGGAGACCAAAAAAAAGGACCTTCTAGTCACATAAGCACTGGAACCCTACAGTTCAGTCTCTAGTCATTAATTCTTTCATCAATGCTCTAGTCTTCAAAAAAGTCTCCCACTCCTCTATTCATGGACATTCACCAGTAGATTTTTTTGTTTACTTCATTAGTTGTAAGCTAAACTAAGGATTGACTTGGTCACTATACCTACTTGCAATGCCTAAATAGACATCAGTACATGTCCATAGCCTCCTGGAAGGACTGTTGCGAGTCCCTTTCTCTCTCTTACTCTTATTACTGGTTGTATGAAAGGTCTTTAAAATATCTCCCCTCATGCAATACTTAGAAAACATATGCTAGACAGTTAAGCAGTTAATGGGAGTCAGGGTGCAAGGGTGGACCTTATGTGGGAGTCAGGATGCAAGGATGGTCCTTATGTGGGAGTCAGGGTGCAAGGATGGACCTTATGTGGGAGTCAGGGTGCAAGGATGGACCTTATGTAGGAGTCAGGGTGCAAGGATGGACCTTATGTTAAATAAAGCAGACTGTTGTGCTGCTCCTCTTGCTTTTCATTTGCAGATGTGTAATATGTTCCTTGCTCTTACAAGGAGAAAATGCATTGTATTTACCACTTGCTCAGTGTTTTTTTAACTCCCATCTTGATGTGGGTGACTTGTATGTTATGGAAGAATGTAAAGTTTATTCCTCAGTTAAGCAATATAAACAGCATCTGCACTCTCGATAAGAGCATACATGTCTTTGACGGGAGCTGTTGACTTTGCCTGCATTATGGGAGACAGTTTAATATTCTGTTGTTACCTTATACTGGTTACAGAGGAATGGGATGATTAGTTACTGTTTCAATTGTTGAATCGTCTCAACTAAGAAAGAAGTCAATCCCAAGAATGCCTTCAGAACAAGACAGCCAATGCATCAGTAGCATGTTATAGCATGCTTAAAGCTCCATTTGTACTGAGGCTGCCATCCGTGAATATAGTGCATAAAGAGTGCACAATGAGATAACAATTTTATTTATTTATTTATTTAACATTTGTTTACCGGGGAAGTCCAACTGGGCAAATTTGCCCATTTTCAGTAGAGGCCCTGGGAGAAAAGCTCCACATAATAATAATATAACAGTCAGTATTTTAAACAATAGTAAAACAATCAGAGAAATGATAGCAATAAATCATAATAGCATATTATCACAGTTCAAGTTAGTAATAAAGCCACAAGATCACTTAGTAACATATATCTTGACAGTTACACTTAGTATCAAGAAATCATTCAGTGGACTAGTGTCTCAGAGCTACAATAGCTTAATATACAATGGAGTATTGTCCTAAAAAAAAAAAAAATGTAAGCTTGTTTCCTGCCTTTCCTGTAACTAGTCTAGTCTAGATACAGATTTGCTCTATCCAGGACTGTTTGTAAGCTTCTGAGCCCTCCAAGTCTTTCTGTGTTGGAGGGAAGCCTTCTAGCTTATCAGTGGGAGCGATAAGCAATAGGTAGTGTATCTACCACAAGACAAGTGGTTTCTGGCCCAGAAACTGTAGTTTATTGTCCGGTTGTGTGCAGTTTTTCCATCTCTTTCAACTTTCTGGTTTAAAAGCCTGCGTTTGTACTTTTCCCACCTTTCCTGTAACTAGACTAGCCCAGATTTTCAAATCTAGGTGCTTAGGATTTCCCTCTCTCTTCCCCCCTTGGCTAATCTGGTGTGACTTAGTTTGAATTCTACAGTTCCCTACAAAATGGTGTCTACAGGACTGCAATCAGTTTCTCTCAACATTTAAACAGATTTAACTCTACAGTTCCCTACAAAACAGTGTCTACAGGACTGCAATGAGTTTCTCTCAACATTTAAACAGATTGAACTCTACTGTTCCCTACAAAACGTTGTCTACAGGACTGCAATCAGTTTCCCTCAACATTTAAACAGATTGAACTCTACAGTTCCGTACAAAACGGTGTCTACAGGACTGCAATCAGTTTCTCTCAACATTTAAGCAGATTGAACTCTACAGTTCCCTACAAAACGGTGTCTACAGGACTGCAATCAATTTCTCTCAACATTTAAACAGATTGAACTCTACAGTTCCCTACAAAATGGTGTCTACAGGACTGCAATCAGTTTATCTCAACATTTAAACAGATTGAACTCTACAGTTCCCTACAAAACGGTGTCTGCAGGACTGCAATCAGTTTCTCTCAACATTTAAACAGATTGAACTCTACAGTTCCCTACAAAATGGTGTCTACAGGACTGCAATAAGTTTCTGTCAACATTTAAACAGATTGAACTCTACAGTTCCCTACAAAACGGTGTCTACAGGATTGTAATGAGTTTCTCTCAACATTTAAACAGATTGAACTCTACAGTTTCCTACAAAATGGTGTCTACAGGACTGCAATCAATTTCTCTCAACATTTAAACAGATTGAACTCTACAGTTCCCTTTAAAACGGTGTCTACAGGACTGCAATCAGTTTCTTTCAACATTTAAACAGATTGAACTCTGCAGTTCCCTACAAAACAGTGTCTAGATGACTGCAATCAGTTTCTCTCAACATTTAAACAGAGTAGGTTGCACGCACAAAAAGCATTTGTTAAGCTTTCACTTACTGTGCTTTGTAATTAAGCAGGTCACCATATTGGTCAGCCATAGGGCTCTTTGTTTCTACTTGAGTGGTTGCCTCCTTTCCCTGTAACTGAAGTAAATTGACTCTTACATTAAGAGCTGTAATACTTACCTTATAACTTTAGGTTACTTTAGGAAACCTTGTAAACTGCAATAGCCCCACTATGTTTGCCCTCGCTACGCTCGGGCTCTCTTCGCTCCCCACCCCCATTTCCCTCCCGCCCCCAGTACCTCTAAATTTATAGTGCTATAGCCACTCCCCCACTTTCTAGATCCTATCTGCTTTCATCTGGGATAATTCCACCCACCCCCATTCTACTACCTACATTTTAATAGCACCTATTAACTTTCATCTGGCATTCTCCCATCCCCCTTCCAGTACCTTTACCTCACCACTCTATCTTCTGGTGTTGCATCACCAGGTAAAACAGTTCCTTAACTCACTAGCTGAATCACAGATAATGATATACTCCTCTTTACTGCCCCTCTTGTTCACACCATACCTCCTTACCTTGTATTAAAACCAGTTTCTCATGGGATTTCAGGTCCGAAAAGGCCATACTATCACCCCAGCTGTAAATCCTTCCACCTTCAACCATACTTACAGTACCAGATCCTATCCAACATTTTGTTCAGTCTATCAACATTTCAACCCCAGGCACATTAGCTCTAGATCCAAACTAATAAACAAATTCCTGAAGTTCATCACCAAGTATAGACTCAACCTAATACTTGGTGGTGATATTCACCCCAACCCTGGCCCACTCACTTCAGATACACATACCCCCTCTAATTGCAATCTAAGCTACAAACCTACAATTAATAGGCCAACTAACTCTCTCCTAGTCTGTCATCTCAATATAAGAAGCATTAATAACAAGGTACACGAACTGCCTGCACTTCTGGATGTCCACTTCCCTGAGATTCTCTGTTTATCTGAAACCTGGTTAAAACCTAACACTAAAGACAATGAAGTGTTACCACCTGGGTACAACATGCACAGGCTGGATCGTGCTTCGAGGAAGGGGGTGGGGTAGCTGTACTCTATAAATCTGAGTTGAATGTCACCATAGATGTAATACAACCACCTCAGATTAATAACTCAGAGGTTCTTGCCACCAAATTGCAACTTAATAAAAATAAATGCATTAATATCATCTGTATGTACATTCCCCCAGGTAACAATATATCTACATTTGAAGATATCCTGCACTGGCTATCATGTCATTACCCCCAAGAAACCCTACTACTTGGAGACTTTAACATAGACTGGGGCACCTGTTCTTCGGAATCCCCAGCCACCCATATTAACCTGCATGCATTTACACAAATCATATCCACCCCTACCAGGATAGGTAAACCCAACCAAAAAGAAAGTATACTTGACTGGGTACTCATAAATAGTCACCCCCAACTGTACACCTCTGGTACCCTCCTTAATGGCCTAAGTGATCACCTTCTCACATATGTAATTAAGCACAAAACCATTAATTCCCAACAACCCTTACTCAGAAAGGTTAGAAACAATAAAAACTTTGACCCTACCAAATTCCAACTATAACTAAACTCATGTAATTGGTCTATTCTAAAACACCTCCCATTAGAGGAAGCAGTAGCATACTTTAACAACAAATTCCTTGAGATCCTTGATTTGCATGCACCTTTTCGTTCAAAGACAACCAAGGCAAAAACTGCGCCAAGGCTTTCTATAGAGTCTAAACTCAAAATTACCCTTATAAACAAAGCATGGGCTTTATGGCGTTCTTCTAAAGACCCTCAAGATCACATTAAATACAGGCAATACAGGAAAGAAACCAAAAAATAAATTTTACAAGACAAAAAACAATACTACTGTAATTTATAGACAGTAAATCAAAATAACCCTCAGAAGTTTTGGGCAGGTTTAAGTAATCTACTACATCCTGGACAAACTTCAACCCCAATCCCTGCTGCTACTATTGATAAAACCCCTGAAGATGTTTCTGATAGTTTTAACCAATTCTTTACTTAGACAATTCAAGCCCTAGCTAGCCAACTACCTCCTAGCTCCCCTGGTCCTGAAAGTAGCACCCCTAGAAACCTACTCGCGTTCAGCTTCCAACCAGTTGCCACTTCACTTATCCGTACCTTGATCAAAAAATTCAAACCCACTACACTTTCTGCTGATCAACTTCCTGCCGAGTACCTACAAAAATCAGCTGATGCTATTGCTTACCCCGTCTCAATACTAATCAATCGAACTATAGTAGAAGCTAAAATTCCCACCATCTGGAAAATATCCTATGTAATCCCACTTCACAAAGGAGGCAGCTTTACTGAATTCTCCAGTTATAGGCCAATAGCTAAACTCTCTCTACTTGCAAAGATTATGGAAAAATGTATTCATAGACAACTCATGCACCACCTAACCCAGAATCACCTTATGGCAGACACTCAGCATGGCTTCCGTCCTCATCACAGCACTACTTCAGCCCTCCTAGCCTTTACCAACACCATAAATCATAATCGCAACAATAATTATATATCCTCAGCCCTCTTTTTGGATCTTTCCAAGGCATTCGATATGGTTGATCACCAACTTTTAATCCACACCCTGCAAACATTCTGTCTAGATACTGGAGCCCTCCAATGGTTTCTAACCTTCTACCTAACACCCTTGGAGTACCACAAGGCTCTATACTAGGGCCCTTGCTATTCTCCATCTTCATTAATGACCTTTATACTGTCATCCCAAAAGTCAGCTGTATCCAATATGCTGATGACTCTACTCTGATTTGCTCAGCCACATCTCCAGTAGAGTTATGCTCAGCTACCCAGACCACCTTTAATACAATAGAAAACTGGCTTTCTGAACATCATCTGATCCTAAATCCCAAAATAACTAAAATGCTGTTATTTTCACCAACACGTAGGTCTACCACTTTCACCTTTACCATAAAATCAAATGATGGCACAATAATCTCCCCTGACCCATCTACAAAACTATTAGGTGTCATCATAGACAATAATCTAAAATTTGACCTACATGTTAACCAAACTATCAAAACCATCAATAAAAAACAAGGGTCACTTTACAGAATAAAAGCCTTCCTAACCCCTCCAGCTAAAATTGCCATAGCTCGCTCTCACCTTCTTTCAACCCTTCTGTATGCATCCCCTCTACTCTCAAATTTAAACAAGACTGTCCTTAACAAACACTCAATTTTCTACAACCACATTGCCAGGTTTGCCACTGGGCTGCCTTTTAGGACACATCATTGCATCAATCTAAATCAGCTTGGATGGCTTGAACTACCCAGCCTAATCCAGTATAACCAACTGATTATGGCCTATAAAATCCTCTATAATCCGGACAATACTCCTGCACTTAAAAATATTATCACCCCCTATAACAATCCTAGACCGCTTTGATCCTCTAACAAACTACTAATTCAGACTAGCAAAATTAATAACACAGCCAGTGAATCTCTCTTTGCAAACTCTGTAAGTAGATCCTGGAACTCTCTTCCAGCTGATCTTACCTTACTTTCCACCTTAGGTCAATTTAAAACTAGACCCAAACAACATTTGTCACTTAACTGGCTATGTCAATGTATCAAGCCTGGCTAACTCTCTCTAGAATGTGTAAAAATTTGTTAACCAGTTTACTGTGTAATTTAATTTAATCCTGACTTGTGCTCAGGATTTATTGTAACCTGTGGAACTTGTTTAACTTGCTTACTTATGTAATCTCTGTAAATAGTCTGTTTGTAATATGTAATGCTGGTATTATGTAATGCTGTATCTGCTTACCCTTGGAGCTTTTCTCCTCGGGCCTCTGCTGAAAATGGACATGCATCCAGTCAGACTATCCCAGTCAACAAATGTAAAATAAATAAAAATAAAATAAAAAGATACAGATTTGCTGTATTCAGGACTGTATGTAAGCTTTTGAGCCCACCAAGCCTTTCCGTGTTAGAAGGAAGCCTTCTAGGTTATCAGTGGGAGTGGTAAGCACTAAGAAGCCTATCTACCACAAGAGGAGTGGTTTCTGGTCCAGAAATTGTAGTTTATTGGGGGTTTGGGCAGTTTTTCCATCTCTTTCAACTTAATGGTTTAAAAGCCACTAGGTTGAATAAGGAGAAAGTAACAGTCAACTGCTTGTCAGGTGCCAGAATCTGCCGCATAACGCACGGACTCAGATCCATCAACAACAGGTACAAATATGACTCTGTCATTATACATGTGGGTGTGAATGACCTGAGATGTACCTCGCCTTTTTTTTAGGTGGCGTTCCAAAGACCAACTTACCACCATAACAGCTACAAACAAATGCAATCTGAAGGACATGCTGCTCAAAGCTAGAAGCCTAAATCTCAAAATGCACTCACTCAAAACACTCCTTAAAATTGAGAACATCGACATTTGTGCCATAACAGAGACCTGGTTCAAGGCAGCAGAAAGCACCCCTGCACTACCAGGCTATAACTTATTCCACACCTTTTGGCCCCAGAACTTGGAACAAAGCTGCAAAGGTGGTGGTGTTTTCATATTCATAAAGGATGCACACACCTCCAATCTAGTAGCCCAACATATCGCATCTGAGATACTTCAGGTGCAGCTAAAATTGGGTAAGACAGTGATTCAGGTTGTAGCCCCCAGCCATGCCCCACGACTCACACTCCATGTTCCTAAGCACTCTGGAAAATATTATGGTCCAACCTAACACTCTCATACTGGGCAACTTGAACTACCGCTCCATTACCTGGGAAAATTACTCATGTACCAATACACTTGCCCAACGTTTCCTGGAATTCATTAATTCCATTGCCCTGGACCAGCTCGTTTTGATCCTCACTAGAGGTAGCAACATCCTTGACTCAGTTATTACTAACATGGGCAACTGTTGCTCTATACCAATAGTCAACTCCTCCCTGGTTAGATTAGACCACAAACTAATCACCTTGGAAATCCCCCCCCCCCCACAAAGGTAACCACCATGAAAAACTTCTCCAAAGCTAACTTTGGGCTCCTAAAAACAGAGATGGCTAATTTCACTGCACCCATACAAATGGTGTGTGTGTGTGTGTGTGTGTGTGTGTGTGTGTGTGTGTGTGTATGTGTGTGTGTGTGTGTGTGTGTTGTGTGTGTGTGTGTGTGTGTGTGTGTGTGTGTGTGTATGTGTGAGTGGGGGGTGTTGAGAGACATGAACACTGATACATGCACCTAAAAGTGGAATACATGCACACCTTTTTATTTCAGTTTCTTATACAATTGTTTTAGTTAGTTATTGTGATAACTTATCATTCATATTAGAAAATGTGTCGAGTATTTTTACAAATAGTAGAATAATATTGAGACACAGATCGTATATATTTTGTATATAGAAATGCTTTTTTACACAACTTATTATGTCATTTCATTTTGACATTTGTACAGAATATTTATTTAATTAGATTATTCATCAGAATATTTTTTATGAATTGTATAAGTAAAGCTACATCATATCCTGTTTGTCAGTATAAAACCAGGAATTTGGGAGACTTCCTGGTTTTTCTGAGGAAGTTCACGTTAAAAATAAAGAGTGGAAGAAAGCGCTAAAAATTAAATATCTGGCTGTGTGGTCACTTCCGGTTCTGTTCAGTCACCGAGTATCCAGTATTAGTTTTCAAGTTGTTTTCGGTTTGGACCAAAGCCGTTCAGAGTCTATTTTGTGGTTTTAAACCACCATGAAAAACTTCTCCAAAGCTAACTTTGGGCTCCTAAAAACAGAGATGGTTAATTTCACTGCACCCATACAAATGGAGGTCAGTTGCATGGCCACTGAATCATACACTAATGTACTGTACAAACACGTACACAAATGCATTGATTTCGCCATACCCAACAGAACCAAGATGCTCTCCACCAAATAAAGGAAACCAATCTGGTGGTCCCTTGCCATAAACAAACTCTACAACAGAAGGAGGAAACTGATGCAAAATAAGGTGAAGTCCCAAGACTGGAAAAACTCCCTTATCAGCCTCAAAAAAAAGTTGAGATCCCTCATCAAATCCTCTAAAGCTAGCTATGAAAACAGAATTGCAGCAGATAGTAAAGAAAACCACAAGGCCTTCTACAGTTATGTAACGAATCTCCATGGCAATACCCAGATTTGCTCTGAACTACTGCACATTGGTACCTCCTATACTGAGCCAAAAGATAATGCAGTATACTGGCCGACAGATTCAGTGCCAACTTTACCCCTCTCTCCCCACCATGGGGACAATCACAATGCCAGTAGATTGCCAGGCGCCCAGTATTACTGCTGCACAGGTTAAAACAGCACTGTCGAAGGCCAAGAATACAGCCTCTATGGGACCTGACAATATCCCTGGCTGTGTTCTACATGAACTACAGAGTGAACTGGCATCTCACCTGTGTGCCCTGTTCAGTCACAAACTCACCCCAGGCTTTGTCTCTACCAAATGGCACACTGCCACAAAGGAGGAGTAAATACAGACCCTGGTAACTATCACCCCACTAGCTTGACGGGTCTGATATGCAAAGCCATGGAATGCATCATCATGGACCTTATAAACAAAGATATAGGGAATCTCCAAATGCTGGATCCCACACAGTTCGGTTTTGTGAAGGGTAGATCATGCCTGCTCAACTTGGTCAGCATATTTGTGTCAGTCACCAGAGCTGTGGATGAAGGCAAAGTGGTTTATACAGCCTACCTTGATCTGGCCAAGGCCTTTGATACCATTCCCCACTCAGGAATCATAGAAAAACCTCACTAAGCTAGGCATCAACCCCTGTATCATTAGCTGGGTTGCAAATTGGCTCACAGGTAGAACCCACAGTGTGAAAGTAGCTGACTCCAAGTCAGACTGTTGACCAGTCATGAGTGGAGTCCCACAGGGTTCGGTCCTGGGTCATCTCCTGTTTGTTATCTACTTCTCTGAAGTCCAGTCCAACACGAAGGGACTCTGGCTGACAAAGTCTGCAGACAATTGCAAGTTGGTAGCTATTATTAACTCCCTGAGTGATGTTGATATCCTACAGAGACCTCACTGAGATCAACAGCTGGTGTCAGAACCATGGCCTTAAGCTCAATTCCAAAAAATGTGTCGGCATCCCCTTTGGGAAAAAAACATTTTCCATGAATTACCACATCAATGGTAGTCCACTGAACACAGAAGGCATTATAAGAGATCTGGGAACACAGGTTGACTGCAACCTCTCTTTTGACCACAACATTGTCACTGTGGTCAGAAAGTCCTTCTGTGTGGCACATCTCATTACTAAGGTTTTTGCATCCAGGAAGAAAGAGGTCATTGTCTCCCTCTACTCTTCCCTCATTAGGCCAATCATTGAGTACAATGCCCCATTTGGCATGTACCTCACTAAACATTTGAAACAACTGGAGAGGCTGCAAAAGTACCTCACAGAGAGGATCCTAGGTCTTAAACATCTGTCCTATATGGACAGACTAAAAAAACTCCAACTATTCTCTGTCTCATATCACCTACTTAGAGGTGATCTCTGCTTGACTTACAAAGCCTTTTCTGACCCAGGTCTGTTAGAAATGCTACATCTAAAGAAATCCCAATCCTTCCGCACCACACACTCCAGAGACCTCAACCTCATTTCCACAATCAAAAGAACATGCTGGAGGGACAGGTTCATAACCCAGGGACTGCCCATGCTATGGAATAGACTTCCCATACATGTCAAGCAGAGCACCTCACTGGCCTTTTTCAAGAGAAATCTTGATGAGTGGATGGGAAATAGAAAATTTACCCCAGGGATCCCTCCAGTGGCTTTACCCGACAAAAGCACTGGGAACTAAGGTCGGGTGGCACGATGCCAGTGTAATCCTATGAGACAAGTTTGTAAAGGCTCCAGGGCCATTAGCCTAGTACACACCTATGAACCTATGAACCTATAAGATATACTTGTTTGGTACTGTAAATTGTTATACTTAATCCTGTTATACTTATAATCCCATGGGATCAGTAAGCAAATAGAGATATATTGAAAGTGGAGAGCAGGGGGAGAGAGGGTGAAGATGTGAGTAAGTAAGGTATTCAGTAAACACAGAGATGTAGTGAAAGTGGAGAATAGGAAGAGAGAGGGTGAGGAGAGGATAAGTGGGTTCAACCTGGTGAGGAGCAGGAGCATAACCAGTTGCCATTATTAGATCACTCTTTGCATTCAGTCTTCCTACTGTTATGTTCATTTTTATTTGGCACACTGTGGGCACTGCTCTGGAATTTATACATGCTTGTTATACATAAAGTTTATTTTCTAAACTGCTATAATTTCCTTTCAAAGTTACTAGAGGTGATAAGGTGGGTAATGGAAAATAAGTGGATGTCTGTTGTCTGAATGACCACTCATAATTTCATAGTTTCATAACTTACAGAAACTGAGTATGGGTTAAACAGGCCAATCAAAATGCAGCTTCAGGATTCAGCAAGTGTTGTCCATTCCATATGTCAAGCAAATTTTTAAAAGCTATTAACATATCACTTTCTCTTATATACATGGGCTAACTTATTCCATAAGCAGACCATAGCATGAGAAATAAATGTAGTCCTTAGTGTACTTCTACATTAATCATTTCTAAATGTGCACATTTCACCCCTACAGAGGAATTTAGATTATAGAAAAATAAATATTAATTACCACTTGAAATACATCAAAATGTTAAGCTTTAAATGCTAAGCATTGCTTGCTGTAAAGCTGCCTGTAACTTAATGAGTAAGGATCGAGATTCTCAGACCTAACATTGTATGGAAACTTTTTTGTAAATTGCAAATCTCACTGTGTACTTTCTCTAAATAATTTCCAAAGTGAGCATATTGTGACTGATTTTTACGCAGGATAAAGTGTTATATTCAATCACTGGTGTAGTATAGAAAGTAAATAGCTTAATTAAAGTAGTGGGCTGTCATAGGTTCATAGGTTCATAGGTTCATAGGTTCATACTAGGCTATCTGCCCGAGGGCATTTATAAGCCTAGCCATAGTTTTGTGGCTTACGCCACCCCTTAGTTTGGAGAAACTATGCCCATTATTTAGCTGTGCCTCTGTCGAGCAGTGACACTGAGGTAACCCCTGGGGTGTATCTGCGATCTCCCATCCATTGGTCAAGATTCCTCTTGAACAAGGCCAGCGAGGTGCTCTGCCTCACATAAACCGGGATTTTGTTCCACAGCATAGGGAGTCTTTGGGTGATGAATCTATCCCTCCAGCACGTCCTATTAATAACCGTGTCAAGGTTTAAGTCACCCGCCCTTGTGGCTCTGAGGGATCTAGATTTTTTGAGATGAAGCATATTCATCAAATCTGGGTTTGACATGGCCTTGTATGTCAGGCATAGGTCACCTCTGAGTAAGCGGTACGCAACTGAATATAACTGGAGTTCTTTCAGTCGTGCAGCATAAGACATATTTTTGAGACCCTTTATCCTTTTGGTGAGGAACTTTTGTGGCCTCTCCAGCTGCTGCAAGTGTCGGGTCAGATACATTCGAATGGGGCATTGTACTCGATCATTGGTCTGATGAGTGATGAGTATAGGAGACTATGACTTCCCTTGATCTAGATGTGAATCCCTTCATGATAAGGTGGGCAATGTAGAAGGTCTTCCTAACTACTTTAGCAATATGAGTGTCGAATGAAAGGCTACTGTCAACCTGGGTTCCCAGGTCCCTAATAACTTCTTCTGTGTTCAGGGGATTGCCACCTATATGGTAACTAGGGGTAACCTTATTTTTCCCGAAGGGTATGACTATGCATTTCTTGGCATTTAACTTGAGGCCATGGCTCTGGCACCAGTTATCCATTTCTGTGAGACCCTTCTGAAGGATATCTGTGTCGGATGTGTTCTCAACTACGGCGCCCAGTTTACAGTCATCTGCGAACTTTGTCAGCCATCACCCTCCTGTGTTTGCTTGTACTTCAGAAAAGTAGATGCCAAACAAGAGTGGGCCCAGGACTGATCCCTGTGGGACACCACTTGTGACAGGCTTAGAGTCTGACATGGCGCCAGCAACTCTGACCCTGTGGGTTCTGTCACTCAGCCAGTTTGCAACCCATCTTGTAATGTATGGGTTTACATTTAAGTTGATGAGTTTTTCAATGATACCCGAGTGGGGTATTGTATCGAAAGCCTTCGCCAGGTCTAGGTAGGCTGTATGGACTGCCTTTCCTCGTCAATGGCCTTGGTGACTGTTTCAAAAGTCAACCAAGTTTAAAAGGCATGATCTGCCTTTGACAAAGCCAAACTGGGTCGGATCCAAAGTCTGCAAATTCCCTATGTCTTTATTTATGAGATCCATTATGATCCTTTCCATGGCTTTGCAGATCAGGCTTGTCAAGCTAATGGGACGGTAATTTCCAGGGTCGGTGGAGGCACCGCCTTTGTGGAGTGGGACCACAGTCGCTGTGCGCCACTCCTGGGTGCGATCCGGAGGTGAGACTAAGATTAAACAGCTGTCCTAACTGTGGGTTTAATTCCTCGTTGAGTTCATGGAGCACACAGCTGGGGACACCATCAGGTCCCATGGATGCTGTGTTCTTTGCCTTGGAGAGAGCAGTTCTCACCTGAGCGTTGGAGATGTTTGGGGGCTACAATCATTTGGTATAGATATCTCTTTTTAGGCGGGAGGGTGGGGAGAAGTTTGCACTGAACCTGTCAGCCAGTATGTTGGCAATGTCTGTAGGATCAGTAATCTTCACATCATTTTGAACTAATTCTGAGCATATCTGGGAGTTTCCTCCTAGGTTTCTGACATAGCTAAAGAATGCTTTATGGTTGTCTTTAGAGTCCTTAGCTATTTTTTTCTGAAAATTAGCTTTGGATGATTTTATGAGAGCTCTTAGCTTTTTACTTATAGTGATCAGCGGTTTCTTACCTTTTAAGGATTTTGCTCTATCTTGTAAAAGTTCTTAAAGATGATCCCCGCAGTTATTAAAGCTTTGCTTTTTTATTATTTGTGATTGTACTTTAAACTTCGTGTTGCTATTAATCACAATGTACAAGTCTTTGTACGCCTTCAATACACAAAGTACAGAATTACTCATACCTAAACGTTGTCTTGGAGAAGGCTTACCAAAATACAAGTTACACATTTATCTGACTTAATACGCAGTCCATGACTGATCTGCCCAGTATGTATTATATTCAAATAATCATTGAAGTTGTCAGTATCATTAGGCTGGTTAAAATTGCCCATATTTTAATATCCTCTGCATGCTTGGCAAGCCAGTATGAATTGGATGAAGGCAAAAATGAAAAAAAATGGTGTTGAATAGAAATGGGTCCAATATGGTTCACTGTCATAGACCAGCTTGTGCCTTTATCCACTAGAACTGGGCCCAAAACATATCTGCATGGTACATGAGCTTGTTCCTTTATCTAGCTGAACTGGGGCCACAAAACATCCCTGTGGTAGACCAGCTTGCTCCTTTATCCAACAGAACTGGGCTCACAGATCCATGTGGTACACCAGCTTGACATTATTCTGTATAGCATGGAAAGTAAATGATATTGAGGACAGGAGGAGAAGGTTTAAGATAGGAATTCATTTGAATATTAACTCTCATCATGGACTGTACCTGCAAGAACTCATACCAGGAGCACTATTACAATTGGAGGAGGTGCTTCCAGCTAGCAGGACATCCTCCTGAGACAGACAGCAGTGCAGCTGTGGCTGCTCTATTGTCAAAGAAGTTCCAGTGGGTGTCAATGAATGAGTATGCTGATATGGAGGGATGCCGGTACAAAATTTATGTTTGACAGTGTTTGTGGCCCAAACAGTCATGAGAGTTCTTCTCTAATGTCTGTTGAACATAAGTTAACAAGGTAGTTATCCTTATTTGATATTTCATTTTCCTTTTTTTGGAATGGGAGACTGAATAAAATTATGATCATAGGTCCTTAATTATTCTCCATTGTACACATTTGGATGAGATAAGAAGAGGAACTAGGTTTGTTCTGTACCATCAGTGGGGTATTACATCCATAGGAAAAAGCCCACCTGAACAGAAGAAAAAAAATAATTATTTTGTCTGTATTGGACCTCTGGCCAAGACTGTTTCTTTTTCTCATTTATCTTTAACTGTTCTGGAGATGAGAAGAGGTCAAAATTATTCTCAGATATATTTCAGATTATTTTCAGGTAGATGTTAAATTTGTGAACATGTTAATTGCTCATAGCATATATTAGACTCAATATTGTATTGTATCAATAAGACAAAGGTGTATTCCATTCTAGATGCTATAAGCTTGTAGGTGCAGCTTGAGGAATCCAATCTTTATGGATTATATGGCAAATGAATATTGACTAAAGAGTGTCTGTTGTATGATGTATAATGGCTGTCAGCAGAATATAAAAACAATTTTAATTTATTGTAGGAAAATCAACCACAGAAAAGTGAATGTGTTCAGGATCAAGGTTGCAAATATTACTCTTTGGCACTTCATGGGGAGGTGCTGGCTCTCATTGGTAGAGGGATATAATGATAGCTGAATATGTGGAATGGCCACTCTGGTGGGGTAGAGGGATAAAGCCCTGACTATGACCAAGGCAGTCTGGTTCATTTAGTGGCTCAGGTGACAGATGAAGTGCTGGTGAAGGTTTGGCATGCCTATTTTGAGGGGAGGGTGAAGACATGGGCTTCTCTTGTAATAATCCCTCATAAAGGTTGGGGATATCACTGGGTGGAGGAGTGACCAAAAAGGCAGGGTGGACCTGGCAAAGTTGCTATTGAAGTGAGGTGATATGGCTCAATGTTCCCATTGCATGACCATCCTCAGATGCAATCATGTCACTGTCAGGGAGTTGGGAGTTGGTAGGGTATTCCAGAAAAAAACAAACAAAAAAAAAACAGATGGATGTAGAGATGGCTGAGCCCCTGGGATGCCATTTGTATTTATGAATAGCCTGAACACATACCAGAGTAACTCATTGGGATTACGAAGACTGGCTGATAGATCTGGTAAGGATGTGCTGCACTTTGGTACAGGATGTTACAATGCCAGAAGGGCCCCCCCCCCCCCAAATAAAATTGTGGAATGGATGATTAAGCAGGGCTGCCTGCACAGGTCAAAAGCTTTCTTGACCCCTTCCACTAAACATATACACCTTCTGTCCACATTATTATAAGCCTCCCCTATTTTTACTAATCTTAAAATATCTGATCTGTCCAAATTAGAGGTTTGCTACCATAAAATGGCTCAGTTTGCTGCTGGCCTTCAAAATATTACTCATCACTGTGTAACTCTGAAACAATTACACTGGCTTGAGCTACCAAACCTTCTTTCACTTAACCATCTCACAATTGCTCATAACATCCTACATCAACCCAGTACCTCTCCAGCTCTAAAGAACCTAGTTCAACCTACTCTCCGCTCAACTAATAAACTACTGTTAAAAGTTAAGATATCCAACAACTCTTTTGGAGACTCCTTATTCGCAAATCAAATCGCAAAAATATGGAACTGTATCCCAACATATACTAATTACCCCTACTACCACCAAATCTAAATGCTTTCTTCAAGAACATCTAAACAATAATTGTCTCTGTTCCTGTATCACCCATGGATAACTTTCTCTCTCCTCAATATTTTAAGTTTTATCCTTATCTCTTAACTCCTTCAAATTCTTCTCCCATCCCCCAATTTTTCATCTGTGACTTTCTTAGCTTTTACTGTAAATTTTTTGCATACATTATATCTACATTACCTAAATTACTTTGCTTTCTGTTTGCATTACATTAGATGACCCAGTTTAAGATTAATATTAGCTGACTTGTTATACATTTCTACTATGTGATTAGCAGGTACTATGTAAGTATATATAGTAACTTTATATATAGTAATTAATGTTTGACTAGTCTGTTACCACATTTCTTTTTGATTTGTGGAGCTTTTGGGACCTTTCTTTGACCAAGTCAGACTTTACTGGCAAAGAAATGTAAAATAAATAAATAAATTATGTGGATGAAGCAGTTCTCAAGTTGTATATACAGAGATGTGTGGGAAGTGTCACTTAAGTTTCGGCACATGAGCTGGACCTACTTTTTAAAGGGCATACAGTTTAACCTGCACTATTTGAAGAAACTTATGCTTTACAATGTTGGCAGAGGCCAGTTAAAGGCTTTCTCATACAGGTTTGCTATATATATATATATATATAATCACATTCACTGTATAGAACAGGCCACTGCAGACACTTTGATGTTGTTAGGATTTTTACTGGTTGTTACACCCATTAATTTGCTGTATCCCATCTCTCCTTTGCATATTTACCATTCTTCAAAACTAACATATTATCATAGCATCTTCTTTGTTCTGCTTTTCAAATAATTGTTTTTCCTCAGCTCTGTTACCACTTCGTGCTGTATTCTCTGTCAATTTTGTTTGTGTATGTTCATGCTGCTGTTGATTACACATCCACTACTGGGGTGCTCATGCACTGACATTGCTTACCTCAGTTGCTTGTATTTCATTGTGGCTGTGGGGAGGTTTAATCTATTCATGGGACTGTACTGCAAGTGTGATCAGATGCTTGTCATTATGCACACTGGCCTGGCCACATAATATCTGATTATGATTGCTGCTTGTCATGCATCACATGCGTATCTGATTAGCATTGCTGCTTGCCATGCATCACGTGAATCTGATTAGGATTGCTGCTTGCCATGCATCACACGTGTATGTAATTAGCATTGCTGCTTGCCATGCATTACATGCATATCTGATTAGCATTGCTGCTTGCCATGCATTGCATGCATATCTGATTAACATTGCTGCTTACCATGCATCATATGTGTATGTGATTAGCATTGCTGCTTGCCATGCATTACATGCTGATCTGATTAGCATTGTTGTTTGCCATGCATCACATGTTTATCTGATTAGCATTGCTGCTTGCCATGCATCACATGCTTATCTGATTAGCATTGCTGCTTGTAATGCATCACATGCATATCTGATTAGCTTGCTGTTTGCCATGCCTCACATGCTTTTCCGATTACAATTGCTGCTTACCATGTATTATATGTGTATGTGATTAGCATTGTTGCTTGCCATGCATTACATGCTTATCTGATTAGCATTGCTGCTTGCCATGCATCACATGCTTATTTGAATAGTGTTGCTGCTTGCCATGCATCACATGCGTATCTGATTAGCATTGCTGCTTGTCATAAATACACTGTAAGCAGTGTAGACTAGGGGGCGATCATGGAGGAGGCATTTATGAATTCCCAGTGTGGTGTTCAATTCGTTCAAAATTCAAATTGAACTAGACAGTGTTGCTCACTGTCTCCATATCTTTTAAATATTTTCAATATGGCATTAGAGCTCTTATGAATGGAAAGGCAGAGACTGTCTGTGGTACTCCTCTGGCATGAGTTATAATCAAAGCATCACTATATACAAACAAGTACTTCACCAAAGACCATCTCATTCTTAGATCAGAGCCGTTTACCCACAGAATGATGCAGTCTCATTTGGGAACCATATCAGCTATATTTCATCAGATGAGGTACAAACTAAAGTATAATACTGATATAGAACAGTCAATATTAAAAAAAATCCATCAGCAGAAGTTTGCTGAATCATCCTGAGCAATTTGTTAAAGAGGCTTTCATTTATTGAGGTATACAGCACGTTTTCAAACCTTATGTTAAGTGATAGCAAGTTTGCATGTTATCCAGTTACTAAGCAGGTAGCCAAAAGATTAACACAAACATGCATATACAGTAGGCCTCCTGGGAGCTTGGAATTTTAACTTTCAGTGGTGGATAGATCCATGGTAAATGAGAATGTCAATATGTTGAAAGAGATGCTACTCACAAATCTCCTAAAATGGCTACAGCTGAAACTTTCTTTCTAGGGCTGAACAGTTATGCTTTCATTGAATATTATCACTCCAGTTTCATAACCATTGAATATTCTGCTAGTATAATTAAACCAAAAATAATTTACGCTACTGAAAATGACAATTTCTAGTTTGTCATCACATGGGAAACTATGTGTTTTACTACTAATGTGTTAGCACTTTCCTTCAGTGAGAGAGGAGTCAGACTATCATAAGTATAGGCACACTATGACTCCTTGGTTTTAGAAGATAAGAATGAACCCAGATTTAAAGTGTTGAAAGAAAAAGTAGGGAACTTAGGCAACACATTTGCTAAATAAGAATGTACAAACAAGATTTTCCAGTAATATTTTATGTTTGACAAATAAACCAGTAAATGCAGTATACTTAACCACATAAAACATCCTTTCATTACCATGATAGTAAACTGGTGCTGACATCCACTAGTTTTATTTGAAAAAGTAAACCATATGTTAAGCCAAGTGCTCACAATTTCACTTTACTTAAAACATTGAAGCTATAATTCCTGCCCATTAACCTAGCCTCCAAATCAACAAAAGCAACTTCCTCATTAATAACCATACCAGTATTTCTACAAATTCTAACCCCCCTCTCTCACAAGTAGGGATTCTATCAAATAACTTGTGTAATGCCCGTGCCATGGTCCAGCAATCAAGGAGCCTCAATCCTCACCACTAACACCAGTGAGGGGCGTCTCATATAGGAGGAAAGGATAACAAATACACACGGTAAAGTGCAATTTCTCTTAAGAGCACACAGAGATCACAGTCAGTCTGGGGCTGGTCGCTCCTTTGCTCTCCAGATCCTCAATAAGACTCCCCACTGGCACAGCTATAGGGTCCAGATCTCAGCCTAATGGGCAAGCTAAAACCTCCAGCACCCTCTCTGTCCAACCAGTGCTCCATGTCCCTGCGCAGGTAGCTCACACACACACACACACACACACACACACACACACACACACACACACACACACACACACACACACACACACACACACACACACACATACACACACTTTGAGAAGAGTTTATACAACCACACAGACACTCCTGGTAAAGGCTGGCACAGGGTCTCCAGCTGTGCCCCTTTTTCCCAGACTATACGGTAGTACCAGCTGCCATCACCCACTAATATTTATCAGCTACTCAAAGGCCCTTAAAAGGGTGTCCAGTTATTACTGTGCAATATTATTATCCAATTGGTAGTATAGTCCAGGGCTAAAACTATTGGAGTGGCTTTGTACAATTTTACCAAAAGCATGCAAGTACTCTAAAGAGCTTAAATTATCTCTACAAAAGCAGCCACAGTTGAAAGGGTTTAAAAATATTTAATAACAAATAGACAAAACACAAGACAATACATTTTACTACACAGTGCTAGCCAAGAGTTCAGAGATCACAGAGAAATACTTAAAATAATTCAGTAGTACAGTTCTGACATCACAGAAAAACAGATATTTCTAAGCCAAAACACAAGTTTAAGATAAACTTACATATAGAGCAAGACAGTGCTGGAGAGTTGGATGGTCAAGACAAAAATGCTTAATGCACTCTGATTCTCTCTGTTTTTAAAATCACATTCCCGGTTCACATTACATCACTCTTCACACTTCCCTGGGTTCCCAGGCTAACTGAAACTACATTTATATTCTTTACTTATGGGAGAAACCAGAGCAATAAAGGACATTTATGCATGCAAATTCTGGTCATTAACTCTGGCCTTAAAACAATAGGCAGGATGCCTCACTCTAGACTTACTGGCTCCGAGTTTTAACATCAAAGGGTCACAACATGCTTTACTTGGTCACTAGAGTGCACTGTTGTTACATTATTTTCCAATTCCACATGTAGCACTATTTTTACCATTTAAGACAACAAGCCTGTGGTTTACATTAATATTTACAGATGACAGAATTATCTCCAAAATTCTATCTGGCTAGGCTTGCAGCCTTCACCCATCTTCACCCATTCTTCACAACTTCAATGTGTACTACCAGCATATAAAAAATCAGCTTCAGTAGTTTTTCAAAACAACTTCATATAAATCAGTTTTCCTACCTCCTCCATGATAGCAATATCCAAAAATTCAACTTCATTTGCAGAAATCTAACAGACAAATTTTAAACCACATTCATTATGATCTACTGTAGATCCAACATCTACTTTTAAAATTTGA